>NW_027472939.1:0-150631 GCF_030347505.1 Rhynchophorus ferrugineus | reverse complement strand
TAGTCCATATCTCGGAAACTATAAGAGATAATGCAATTTGGCAACCGGCAATGTAATTAGCATGCCGAATATTACTTGGAATGTGAATTGGAACGAAATCGCCAATAAAATAAGACCATTTTACAATTTGGGCCCAAGTTAGAAGCAGAGCCTAAGATGTAAATTATCGATAGTCCATATCTCGGAAACTATAAGAGATAATGCAATTTGGCAACCGGCAATGAAATTAGCATGCCGAATATTACTTGGAATGTGAATTGGAACGAAATCGCCAATAGATAAGACCCATTTTACAATTTTGGGCCCAAGTTAGAAGCAGAGCCTAAGGTGTAAATTATCGATAGTCCATATCTCGGAAACTATAAGAGATAATGCAATTTGGGCAACCGGCAATGTAAATTAGCATGCCGAATATTACTTGGAATGTGAATTGGAACGAAATCGCCAATAGAGAAGACCATTTTACAATTTGGGCCCAAGTTAGAAGCAGAGCCTAAGGTGTAAATTATCGATAGTCCATATCTCGGAAACTATAAGAGATAATGCAATTTGGCAACCGGCAATGTAATTAGCATGCCGAATATTACTTGGAAAGTGAATTGGAACGAAATCGCCAATAGATAAGACCATTTTACAATTTGGGCCCAAGTTAGAAGCAGAGCCTAAGGTGTAAATTATCGATAGTCCATATCTCGGAAACTATAAGAGATAATGCAATTAGGCAACCGGCAATGTAATTAGCATGCCGAATATTACTTGGAATGTGAATTGGAACGAAATCGCCAATAGATAAGACCATTTTACAATTTGGGCCCAAGTTAGAAGCAGAGCTAAGGTGTAAATTATTGATAGTCCCATATCTCGGAAACTATAAGAGATAATGCAATTTCGGCAACCGGCAATGTAATTAGCATGCCGAATATTACTTGGAATGTGAATTGGCAACGAAATCGCCAATAGATAAGACCATTTTACAATTTGGGCCCAAGTTAGAAGCAGAGCCTAAGGTGTAAATTATCGATAGTCCATATCTCGGAAACTATAAGAGATAATGCAATTTGGCAACCGGCAATGTAATTAGCATGCCGAATATTACTTGGAATGTGAATTGGAACGAAATCGCCAATAGATAAGACCATTTTACAATTTGGGCCCAAGTTAGAAGCAGAGCCTAAGGTGTAAATTATCGATAGTCCATATCTCGGAAACTATAAGAGATAATGCAATTTGGCAACCGGCAATGTAATAGCATGCCGAATATTACTTGGAATGTGAATTGGAACGAAATCGCCAACAGAGAAGGACCATTTTACAATTTGGGGCCCAAGTTAGAAGCAGAGCCTAAGGTGTAAATTATCGATAGTCCATATCTCGGAAACTATTAAGAGATAATGCAATTTGGCAACCGGCAATGTAATTAGCATGCCGAATATTACTTGGAATGTGAATTGGAACGAAATCGCCAATAGATAAGACCATTTTACAATTTGGGGCCCAAGTTAGAAGCAGAGCCTAAGGTGTAAATTATCGATAGTCCATATCTCGGAAACTATAAGAGATAATGCAATTTGGCAACCGGCAATGTAATTAGCATGCCGAATATTACTTGGAATGTGAATTGGAACGAAATCGCCAATAGATAAGACCATTTTACAATTTGGGCCCAAGTTAGAAGCAGAGCCTAAGGTGTAAATTATCGATAGTCCATATCTCGGAAACTATAAGAGATAATGCAATTTGGCAACCGGCAATGTAATTAGCATGCCGAATATTACTTGGAATGTGAATTGGAACGAAATCGCCAATAGATAAGACCATTTTACAATTTGGGTCCCAAGTTAGAAGCAGAGCCTAAGGTGTAAATTATCGATAGTCCATATCTCGGAAACTATAAGAGATAATGCAATTTGGCAACCGGCAATGTAATTAGCATGCCGAATATTACTTGGAATGTGAATTGGAACGAAATCGCCAATAGATAAGACCATTTTACAATTTGGGCCCAAGTTAGAAGCAGAGCCTAAGGTGTAAATTATCGATAGTCCATATCTCGGAAAACTATAAGAGATTAATGCAATTTGGCAACCGGCAATGTAATTAGCATGCCGAATATTACTTGGAATGTGAATTGGAAACGAAATCGCCAATAGATAAGACCATTTTACAATTTTGGGCCCAAGTTAGAAGCAGAGCCTAAGGTGTAAATTAGTCGATAGTCCATATCTCGGAAACTATAAGAGATAATGCAATTTGGCAACCGGCAATGTAATTAGCATGCCGAATATTACTTGGAATGTGAATTGGAACGAAATCGCCAATAGATAAGACCATTTTACAATTTGGGCCCAAGTTAGAAGCAGAGCCTAAGGTGTAAATTATCTGATAGTCCATATCTCGGAAACTATAAGAGATAATGCAATTTCGCAACCGGCAATGTAATTAGCATGCCGAATATTACTTGGAATGTGAATTGGAAAGAAATCGCCAATAGATAAGGCCATTTTACAATTTGGGCCCAAGTTAGAAGCAGAGCCTAAGGTGTAAATTATCGATAGTCCATATCTCGGAAACTATAAGAGATAATGCAATTTGGCAACCGGCAATGTAATTAGCAGGCCGAATATTACTTGGAATGTGAATTGGAACGAAATCGCCAATAGATAAGACCATTTTACAATTTGGGCCCAAGTTAGAAGCAGAGCCTAAGGTGTAAATTATCGATAGTCCATATCTCGGAAACTATAAGAGATAATGCAATTTGGCAACCGGCAATGTAATTAGCATGCCGAATATTACTTGGAATGTGAATTGGAACGAAATCGCCAATAGATAAGACCATTTTACAATTTGGGGCCCAAGTTAGAAGCAGAGCCTAAGGTGTAAATTATCGATAGTCCATATCTCGGAAACTATAAGAGATAATGCAATTTGACAACCGGCAATGTAATTAGCATGCCGAATATTACTTGGAATGTGAATTGGAACGAAATCGCCAATAGAGAAGACCATTTTACAATTTGGGGCCCAAGTTAGAAGCAGAGCCTAAGGTGTAAATTATCGATAGTCCATATCTCGGAAACTATAAGAGATAATGCAATTTGGCAACCCGGCAATGTAATTACCATGCCGAATATTTACTTGAGAATGTGAATTGAAACGAAAATCGCCAATAGATAAGACCATTTTACAATTTGGGGCCCAAGTTAGAAGCAGAGCCTAAGGTGTAAATTATCGATAGTCCATATCTCGGAAACTATAAGAGATAATGCAATTTGGCAACCGGCAATGTAATTAGCATGCCGAATATTACTTGGAATGTGAATTTTAACGAAAATCGCCAATAGATAAGACCATTTTACAATTTTGGGCCCAAGTTAGAAGCAGAGCCTAAGGGTGTAAAACTTATCGATAGTCCATATCTCGGAAACTATAAGAGATAATGCAATTTTGGCAACCGGCAATGTAATTAGCATGCCGAATATTACTTGGAATGTGAATTGGAACGAAATCGCCAATAGAGAAGACCATTTTACAATTTGGGCCCCAAGTTAGAAGCAGAGCCTAAGGTGTAAATTATCGATAGTCCCATATCTCGGAAACTATAAGAGATAATGCAATTTGGCAACCGGCAATGTAATTAGCATGCCGAATATTACTTGGAATGTGAATTGGAACGAAATCGCCAATAGATAAGACCATTTTACAATTTGGGCCCAAGTTAGAAGCAGAGCCTAAGGTGTAAATTATCGATAGTCCATATCTCGGAAACTATAAGAGATAATGCAATTTGGCAACCGGCAATGTAATTAGCATGCCGAATATTACTTGGAATGTGAATTGGAACGAAATCGCCAATAGATAAGACCATTTTACAATTTGGGCCCAAGTTAGAAGCAGAGCCTAAGGTGTAAATAATCGATAGTCCATATCTCGGAAACTATAAGAGATAATGCAATTTGGCAACCGGGCAATGTAATTAGCATGCCGAATATTACTTGGAATGTGAATTGGAACGAAATCGCCAATAGATAAGACCATTTTACAATTTGGGCCCAAGTTAGAAGCAGAGCCTAAGGTGTAAATTATCGATAGTCCATATCTCGGAAACTATAAGAGATAATGCAATTTGGCAACCGGCAATGTAATTAGCATGCCGAATATTACTTGGAATGTGAATTGGAACGAAATCGCCAATAGATAAGACCATTTTACAATTTGGGCCCAAGTTAGAAGCAGAGCCTAAGGTGTAAATTATCGATAGTCCATATCTCGGAAACTATAAGAGATAATGCAATTTGGCAACCGGCAATGTAATTAGCATGCCGAATATTACTTGGAATGTGAATTGGAACGAAATCGCCAATAGATAAGACCATTTTACAATTTGGGCCCAAGTTAGAAGCAGAGCCTAAGGTGTAAATTATCGATAGTCCATATCTCGGAAACTATAAGAGATAATGCAATTTGGCAACCGGCAATGTAATTAGCATGCCGAATATTACTTGGAATGTGAATTGGAACGAAATCGCCAATAGATAAGACCATTTTACAATTTGGGCCCAAGTTAGAAGCAGAGCCTAAGGTGTAAATTATCGATAGTCCATATCTCGGAAACTATAAGAGATAATGCAATTTCGCAACCGGCAATGTAATTAGCATGCCGAATATTACTTGGAATGTGAATTGGCACGAAATCGCCAATAGATAAGACCATTTTACAATTTGGGCCCAAGTTAGAAGCAGAGCCTAAGGTGTAAATTATCGATAGTCCATATCTCGGAAACTATAAGAGATAATGCAATTTGGCAACCGGCAATGTAATTAGCATGCCGAATATTACTTGGAATGTGAATTGGAACGAAATCGCCAATAGATAAGACCATTTTACAATTTGGGCCCAAGTTAGAAGCAGAGCCTAAGGTGTAAATTATCGATAGTCCATATCTCGGAAACTATAAGAGATAATGCAATTTGGCAACCGGCAATGTAATTAGCATGCCGAATATTACTTGGAATGTGAATTGGAACGAAATCGCCAATAGAGAAGACCATTTTACAATTTGGGCCCAAGTTAGAAGCAGAGCCTAAGGTGTAAATTATCGATAGTCCATATCTCGGAAACTATAAGAGATAATGCAATTTGGCAACCGGCAATGTAATTAGCATGCCGAATATTACTTGGAATGTGAATTGGAACGAAATCGCCAATAGATAAGACCATTTTACAATTTGGGCCCAAGTTAGAAGCAGAGCCTAAGGTGTAAATTATCGATAGTCCATATCTCGGAAACTATAAGAGATAATGCAATTTGGCAACCGGCAATGTAATTAGCATGCCGAATATTACTTGGAATGTGAATTGGAACGAAATCGCCAATAGATAAGACCATTTTACAATTTGGGCCCAAGTTAGAAGCAGAGCCTAAGGTGTAAATAATCGATAGTCCATATCTCGGAAACTATAAGAGATAATGCAATTTGGCAACCGGCAATGTAATTAGCATGCCGAATATTACTTGGAATGTGAATTGGAACGAAATCGCCAATAGATAAGACCATTTTACAATTTGGGCCCAAGTTAGAAGCAGAGCCTAAGGTGTAAATTATCGATAGTCCATATCTCGGAAACTATAAGAGATAATGCAATTTGGCAACCGGCAATGTAATTAGCATGCCGAATATTACTTGGAATGTGAATTGGAACGAAATCGCCAATAGATATGGCCATTTTACAATTTGGGCCCAAGTTAGAAGCAGAGCCTAAGGTGTAAATTATCGATAGTCCATATCTCGGAAACTGTAAGAGATAATGCAATTTCGCAACCGGCAATGTAATTAGCATGCCGAATATCACTTGGAATGTGAATTGGGACGAAATCGCCAATAGATAAGACCATTTTACAATTTGGGCCCAAGTTAGAAGCAGAGCCTAAGGTGTAAATTATCGATAGTCCATATCTCGGAAACTATAAGAGATAATGCAATTTGGCAACCGGCAATGTAATTAGCAAGCCGAATATTACTTGGAATGTGAATTGGAACGAAATCGCCAATAGATAAGACCATTTTACAATTTGGGCCCAAGTTAGAAGCAGAGCCTAAGGTGTAAATTATCGATAGTCCATATCTCGGAAACTATAAGAGATAATGCAATTTGGCAACCGGCAATGTAATTAGCATGCCGAATATTACTTGGAATGTGAATTGGAACGAAATGGCCAATAGATAAGACCATTTTACATTTTGGGCCCAAGTTAGAAGCAGAGCCTAAGGTGTAAATTATCGATAGTCCATATCTCTGAAACTATAAGAGATAATGCAATTTCGCAACCGGCAATGTAATTAGCATGCCGAATATTACTTGGAATGTGAATTGGGACGAAATCGCCAATAGATAAGGCCATTTTACAATTTGGGCCCAAGTTAGAAGCAGAGCCTAAGGTGTAAATTATCGATAGTCCATATCTCGGAAACTATAAGAGATAATGCAATTTGGCAACCGGCAATGTAATTAGCATGCCGAATATTACTTGGAATGTGAATTGGAACGAAATCGCCAATAAATAAGACCATTTTACAATTTGGGCCCAAGTTAGAAGCAGAGCCTAAGGTGTAAATTATTGATAGTCCATATCTCGGAAACTATAAGAGATAATGCAATTTGGCAACCGGCAATGTAATTAGCATGCCGAATATTACTTGGAATGTGAATTGGAACGAAACCGCCAATAGATAAGACCATTTTACAATTTGGGCCCAAGTTAGAAGCAGAGCCTAAGGTGTAAATTATCGATAGTCCATATCTCGGAAACTATAAGAGATAATGCAATTTGTCAACCGGCAATGTAATTAGCATGCCGAATATTACTTGGAATGTGAATTGGAACGAAATCGCCATTAGATAAGGCCATTTTACAATTTGGGCCCAAGTTAGAAGCAGAGCCTAAGGTGTAAATTATCGATAGTCCATATCTCGGAAACTATAAGAGATAATGCAATTTCGCAACCGGCAATGTAATTAGCATGCCGAATATCACTTGGAATGTGAATTGGGACGAAATCGCCAATAGATAAGACCATTTTACAATTTTGGCCCAAGTTAGAAGCAGAGCCTAAGGTGTAAATAATCGATAGTCCATATCTCGGAAACTATAAGAGATAATGCAATTTGGCAACCGGCAATGTAATTAGCATGCCGAATATTACTTGGAATGTGAATTGGAACGAAATCGCCAATAGATAAGACCATTTTACAATTTGGGCCCAAGTTAGAAGCAGAGCCTAAGGTGTAAATTATTGATAGTCCATATCTTGGAAACTATAAGAGATAATGCAATTTCGCAACCGGCAATGTAATTAGCATGCCGAATATCACTTGGAATGTGAATTGGGACGAAATCGCCAATAGATAAGACCATTTTACAATTTGGGCCCAAGTTAGAAGCAGAGCCTAAGGTGTAAATTATCGATAGTCCATATCTCGGAAACTATAAGAGATAATGCAATTTGGCAACCGGCAATGTAATTAGCATGCCGAATATTACTTGGAATGTGAACTGGAACGAAATCGCCAATAGATAAGACCATTTTACAATTTGGGCCCAAGTTAGAAGCAGAGCCTATGGTGTAAATTATCGATAGTCCATATCTCGGAAACTATAAGAGATAATGGAATTTGGCAACCGGCAATGTAATTAGCATGCCGAATATTACTTGGAATGTGAATTGGAACGAAATCGCCAATAGATTAGACCATTTTACAATTTGGGCCCAAGTTAGAAGCAGAGCCTAAGGTGTAAATTATCGATAGTCCATATCTCGGAAACTATAAGAGATAATGCAATTTGGCAACCGGCAATGTAATTAGCATGCCGAATATTACTTGGAATGTGAATTGGAACGAAATCGCCAATAGATAAGACCATTTTACAATTTGGGCCCAAGTTAGAAGCAGAGCCTAAGGTGTAAATTATCGATAGTCCATATCTCGGAAACTATAAGAGATAATGCAATTTGGCAACCGGCAATGTAATTAGCATGCCGAATATTACTTGGAATGTGAATTGGAACGAAATCGCCAATAGATAAGACCATTTTACAATTTGGGCCCAAGTTAGAAGCAGAGCCTAAGGTGTAGATTATCGATAGTCCATATCTCTGAAACTATAAGAGATAATGCAATTTCGCAACCGGCGATGTAATTAGCATGCCGAATATTACTTGGAATGTGAATTGGGACGAAATCGCCAATAGATAAGGCCATTTTACAATTTGGGCCCAAGTTAGAAGCAGAGCCTAAGGTGTAAATTATCGATAGTCCATATCTCGGAAGCTATAAGAGATAATGCAATTTGGCAACCGGCAATGTAATTAGCATGCCGAATATTACTTGGAATGTGAATTGGAACGAAATCGCCAATAGATAAGACCATTTTACAATTTGGGCCCAAGTTAGAAGCAGAGCCTAAGGTGTAAATTATTGATAGTCCATATCTCGGAAACTATAAGAGATAATGCAATTTCGCAACCGGCAATGTAATTAGCATGCCGAATATTACTTGGAGTGTGAATTGGAACGAAATCGCCAATAGATAAGACCATTTTACAATTTGGGCCCAAGCTAGAAGCAGAGCCTAAGGTGTAATTTATCGATAGTCCATATCTCGGAAACTATAAGAGATAATGCAATTTGGCAACCGGCAATGTAATTAGCATGCCGAATATTACTTGGAATGTGAATTGGAACGAAATCGCCAATAGATAAGACCATTTTACAATTTGGGCCCGAGTTAGAAGCAGAGCCTAAGGTGTAAATTATCGATAGTCCATATCTCGGAAACTATAAGAGATAATGCAATTTGGCAACCGGCAATGTAATTAGCATGCCGAATATTACTTGGAATGTGAATTGGAACGAAATCGCCAATAGATAAGACCATTTTACAATTTGGGCCCAAGTTAGAAGCAGAGCCTAAGGTGTAAATTACTGATAGTCCATATCTCGGAAACTATAAGAGATAATGCAATTTCGCAACCGGCAATGTAATTAGCATGCCGAATATCACTTGGAATGTGAATTGGGACGAAATCGCCAATAGATAAGACCATTTTACAATTTGGGCCCAAGTTAGAAGCAGAGCCTAAGGTGTAAATTATCGATAGTCCATATCTCGGAAACTATAAGAGATAATGCAATTTGGCAACCGGCAATGTAATTAGCATGCCGAATATTACTTGGAATGTGAATTGGAACGAAATCGCCAATAGATAAGACCATTTTACAATTTGGGCCCAAGTTAGAAGCAGAGCCTAAGGTGTAAATTATCGATAGTCCATATCTCGGAAACTATAAGAGATAATGCAATTTGGCAACCGGCAATGTAATTAGCATGCCGAATATTACTTGGAATGTGAATTGGAACGAAATCGCCAATAGATAAGACCATTTTACAATTTGGGCCCAAGTTAGAAGCAGAGCCTAAGGTGTAAATTATCGATAGTCCATATCTCGGAAACTATAAGAGATAATGCAATTTCGCAACCGGCAATGTAATTAGCATGCCGAATATTACTTGGAGTGTGAATTGGAACGAAATCGCCAATAGATAAGACCATTTTACAATTTGGGCCCAAGTTAGAAGCAGAGCCTAAGGTGTAAATTATCGATAGTCCATATCTCGGAAACTATAAGAGATAATGCAATTTGGAAACCGGCAATGTAATTAGCATGCCGAATATTACTTGGAATGTGAATTGGAACGAAATCGCCAATAGATAAGACCATTTTACAATTTGGGCCCAAGTTAGAAGCAGAGCCTAAGGTGTAAATTATCGATAGACCATATCTCGGAAACTATAAGAGATAATGCAATTTCGCAACCGGCAATGTAATTAGCATGCCGAATATCACTTGGAATGTGAATTGGGACGAAATCGCCAATAGATAAGACCATTTTACAATTTGGGCCCAAGTTAGAAGCAGAGCCTAAGGCGTAAATTATCGATAGTCCATATCTCGGAAACTATAAGAGATAATGCAATTTGGCAACCGGCAATGTAATTAGCATGCCGAATATTACTTGGAATGTGAATTGGAACGAAATCGCCAATAGGTAAGACCATTTTACAATTTGGGCCCAAGTTAGAAGCAGAGCCTAAGGTGTAAATTATCGATAGTCCATATCTCGGAAACTATAAGGGATAATTCAATTTGGCAACCGGCAATGTAATTAGCATTCCGAATATTACTTGGAATGTGAATTGGAACGAAATCGCCAATAGATAAGACCATTTTACAATTTGGGCCCAAGTTAGAAGCAGAGCCTAAGGTGTAAATTATCGATAGTCCATATCTCGGAAACTATAAGAGATAATGCAATTTGGCAACCGGCAATGTAATTAGCATGCCGAATATTACTTGGAATGTGAATTGGAACGAAATCGCCAATAGATAAGACCATTTTACAATTTGGGCCCAAGTTAGAAGCAGAGCCTAAGGTGTAAATTATCGATAGTCCATATCTCGGAAACTATAAGACATAATGCAATTTGGCAACCGGCAATGTAATTAGCATGCCGAATATTACTTGGAATGTGAATTGGAACGAAATCGCCAATAGATAAGACCATTTTACAATTTGGGCCCAAGTTAGAAGCAGAGCCTATGGTGTAAATTATCGATAGTCCATATCTCGGAAACTATAAGAGATAATGCAATTTGGCGACCGGCAATGTAATTAGCATGCCGAATATTACTTGGAATGTGAATTGGAACGAAACCGCCAATAGATAAGACCATTTTACAATTTGGGCCCAAGTTAGAAGCAGAGCCTAAGGTGTAAATTATCGATAGTCCATATCTCGGAAACTATAAGAGATAATGCAATTTGGCAACCGGCAATGTAATTAGCATGCCGAATATTACTTGGAATGTGAATTGGAACGAAATCGCCAATAGATATGGCCATTTTACAATTTGGGCCCAAGTTAGAAGCAGAGCCTAAGGTGTAAATTATCGATAGTCCATATCTCGGAAACTGTAAGAGATAATGCAATTTCGCAACCGGCAATGTAATTAGCATGCCGAATATCACTTGGAATGTGAATTGGGACGAAATCGCCAATAGATAAGACCATTTTACAATTTGGGCCCAAGTTAGAAGCAGAGCCTAAGGTGTAAATTATCGATAGTCCATATCTCGGAAACTATAAGAGATAATGCAATTTGGCAACCGGCAATGTAATTAGCATGCCGAATATTACTTGGAATGTGAATTGGAACGAAATCGCCAATAGATAAGACCATTTTACAATTTGGGCCCAAGTTAGAAGCAGAGCCTAAGGTGTAAATTATTGATAGTCCATATCTCGGAAACTATAAGAGATAATGCAATTTCGCAACCGGCAATGTAATTAGCATGCCGAATATCACTTGGAATGTGAATTGGGACGAAATCGCCAATAGATAAGACCATTTTACAATTTGGGCCCAAGTTAGAAGCAGAGCCTAAGGTGTAAATTATCGATAGTCCATATCTCGGAAACTATAAGAGATAATGCAATTTGGCAACCGGCAATGTAATTAGCATGTCGAATATTACTTGGAATGTGAACTGGAACGAAATCGCCAATAGATAAGACCATTTTACAATTTGGGCCCAAGTTAGAAGCAGAGCCTATGGTGTAAATTATCGATAGTCCATATCTCGGAAACTATAAGAGATAATGGAATTTGGCAACCGGCAATGTAATTAGCATGCCGAATATTACTTGGAATGTGAATTGGAACGAAATCGCCAATAGATTAGACCATTTTACAATTTGGGCCCAAGTAAGAAGCAGAGCCTAAGGTGTAAATTATCGATAGTCCATATCTCGGAAACTATAAGAGATAATGCAATTTGGCAACCGGCAATGTAATTAGCATGCCGAATATTACTTGGAATGTGAATTGGAACGAAATCGCCAATAGATAAGACCATTTTACAATTTGGGCCCAAGTTAGAAGCAGAGCCTAAGGTGTAAATTATCGATAGTCCATATCTCGGAAACTATAAGAGATAATGCAATTTGGCAACCGGCAATGTAATTAGCATGCCGAATATTACTTGGAATGTGAATTGGAACGAAATCGCCAATAGATAAGACCATTTTACAATTTGGGCCCAAGTTAGAAGCAGAGCCTAAGGTGTAAATTATCGATAGTCCATATCTCTGAAACTATAAGAGATAATGCAATTTCGCAATCGGCAATGTAATTAGCATGCCGAATATTACTTGGAATGTGAATTGGAACGAAATCGCCAATAGATAAGACCATTTTACAATTTGGGCCCAAGTTAGAAGCAGAGCCTAAGGTGTAAATTATTGATAGTCCATATCTCGGAAACTATAAGAGATAATGCAATTTCGCAACCGGCAATGTAATTAGCATGCCGAATATTACTTGGAGTGTGAATTGGAACGAAATCGCCAATAGATAAGACCATTTTACAATTTGGGCCCAAGTTAGAAGCAGAGCCTAAGGTGTAATTTATCGATAGTCCATATCTCGGAAACTATAAGAGATAATGCAATTTGGCAACCGGCAATGTAATTAGCATGCCGAATATTACTTGGAATGTGAATTGGAACGAAATCGACAATAGATAAGACCATTTTACAATTTGGGCCCAAGTTAGAAGCAGAGCCTAAGGTGTAAATTATGGATAGTCCATATCTCGGAAACTATAAGAGATAATGCAATTTGGCAACCGGCAATGTAATTAGCATGCCGAATATTACTTGGAATGTGAATTGGAACGAAATCGCCAATAGATAAGACCATTTTACAATTTGGGCCCAAGTTAGAAGCAGAGCCTATGGTGTAAATTATCGATAGTCCATATCTCGGAAACTATAAGAGATAATGCAATTTGGCAACCGGCAATGTAATTAGCATGCCGAATATTACTTGGAATGTGAATTGGAACGAAACCGCCAATAGATAAGACCATTTTACAATTTGGGCCCAAGTTAGAAGCAGAGCCTAAGGTGTAAATTATCGATAGTCCATATCTCGGAAACTATAAGAGATAATGCAATTTGGCAACCGGCAATGTAATTAGCATGCCGAATATTACTTGGAATGTGAATTGGAACGAAATCGCCATTAGATAAGGCCATTTTACAATTTGGGCCCAAGTTAGAAGCAGAGCCTAAGGTGTAAATTATCGATAGTCCATATCTCGGAAACTATAAGAGATAATGCAATTTCGCAACCGGCAATGTAATTAGCATGCCGAATATCACTTGGAATGTGAATTGGGACGAAATCGCCAATAGATAAGACCATTTTACAATTTGGGCCCAAGTTAGAAGCAGAGCCTAAGGTGTAAATAATCGATAGTCCATATCTCGGAAACTATAAGAGATAATGCAATTTGGCAACCGGCAATGTAATTAGCATGCCGAATATTACTTGGAATGTGAATTGGAACGAAATCGCCAATAGATAAGACCATTTTACAATTTGGGCCCAAGTTAGAAGCAGAGCCTAAGGTGTAAATTATTGATAGTCCATATCTTGGAAACTATAAGAGATAATGCAATTTCGCAACCGGCAATGTTATTAGCATGCCGAATATCACTTGGAATGTGAATTGGGACGAAATCGCCAATAGATAAGACCATTTTACAATTTGGGCCCAAGTTAGAAGCAGAGCCTAAGGTGTAAATTATCGATAGTCCATATCTCGGAAACTATAAGAGATAATGCAATTTGGCAACCGGCAATGTAATTAGCATGCCGAATATTACTTGGAATGTGAACTGGAACGAAATCGCCAATAGATAAGACCATTTTACAATTTGGGCCCAAGTTAGAAGCAGAGCCTATGGTGTAAATTATCGATAGTCCATATCTCGGAAACTATAAGAGATAATGGAATTTGGCAACCGGCAATGTAATTAGCATGCCGAATATTACCTGGAATGTGAATTGGAACGAAATCGCCAATAGATTAGACCATTTTACAATTTGGGCCCAAGTTAGAAGCAGAGCCTAAGGTGTAAATTATCGATAGTCCATATCTCGGAAACTATAAGAGATAATGCAATTTGGCAACCGGCAATGTAATTAGCATGCCGAATATTACTTGGAATGTGAATTGGAACGAAATCGCCAATAGATAAGACCATTTTACAATTTGGGCCCAAGTTAGAAGCAGAGCCTAAGGTGTAAATTATCGATAGTCCATATCTCGGAAACTATAAGAGATAATGCAATTTGGCAACCGGCAATGTAATTAGCATGCCGAATATTACTTGGAATGTGAATTGGAACGAAATCGCCAATAGATAAGACCATTTTACAATTTGGGCCCAAGTTAGAAGCAGAGCCTAAGGTGTAGATTATCGATAGTCCATATCTCTGAAACTATAAGAGATAATGCAATTTCGCAACCGGCGATGTAATTAGCATGCCGAATATTACTTGGAATGTGAATTGGGACGAAATCGCCAATAGATAAGGCCATTTTACAATTTGGGCCCAAGTTAGAAGCAGAGCCTAAGGTGTAAATTATCGATAGTCCATATCTCGGAAACTATAAGAGATAATGCAATTTGGCAACCGGCAATGTAATTAGCATGCCGAATATTACTTGGAATGTGAATTGGAACGAAATCGCCAATAGATAAGACCATTTTACAATTTGGGCCCAAGTTAGAAGCAGAGCCTAAGGTGTAAATTATTGATAGTCCATATCTCGGAAACTATAAGAGATAATGCAATTTCGCAACCGGCAATGTAATTAGCATGCCGAATATTACTTGGAGTGTGAATTGGAACGAAATCGCCAATAGATAAGACCATTTTACAATTTGGGCCCAAGCTAGAAGCAGAGCCTAAGGTGTAATTTATCGATAGTCCATATCTCGGAAACTATAAGAGATAATGCAATTTGGCAACCGGCAATGTAATTAGCATGCCGAATATTACTTGGAATGTGAATTGGAACGAAATCGCCAATAGATAAGACCATTTTACAATTTGGGCCCAAGTTAGAAGCAGAGCCTAAGGTGTAAATTATGGATAGTCCATATCTCGGAAACTATAAGAGATAATGCAATTTGGCAACCGGCAATGTAATTAGCATGCCGAATATTACTTGGAATGTGAATTGGAACGAAATCGCCAATAGATAAGACCATTTTACAATTTGGGCCCAAGTTAGAAGCAGAGCCTAAGGTGTAAATTATTGATAGTCCATATCTCGGAAACTATAAGAGATAATGCAATTTCGCAACCGGCAATGTAATTAGCATGCCGGATATTACTTGGAGTGTGAATTGGAACGAAATCGCCAATAGATAAGACCATTTTACAATTTGGGCCCAAGTTAGAAGCAGAGCCTAAGGTGTAATTTATCGATAGTAAATATCTCGGAAACTATAAGAGATAATGCAATTTGGCAACCGGCAATGTAATTAGCATGCCGAATATTACTTGGAATGTGAATTGGAACGAAATCGCCAATAGATAAGACCATTTTACAATTTGGGCCCAAGTTAGAAGCAGAGCCTAAGGTGTAAATTATCGATAGTCCATATCTCTGAAACTATAAGAGATAATGCAATTTCGCAACCGGCAATGTAATTAGCATGCCGAATATTACTTGGAATGTGAATTGGGACGAAATCGCCAATAGATAAGGCCATTTTACAATTTGGGCCCAAGTTAGAAGCAGAGCCTAAGGTGTAAATTATCGATAGTCCATATCTCGGAAACTATAAGAGATAATGCAATTTGGCAACCGGCAATGTAATTAGCATGCCGAATATTACTTGGAATGTGAATTGGAACGAAATCGCCAATAAATAAGACCATTTTACAATTTGGGCCCAAGTTAGAAGCAGAGCCTAAGGTGTAAATTATTGATAGTCCATATCTCGGAAACTATAAGAGATAATGCAATTTGGCAACCGGCAATGTAATTAGCATGCCGAATATTACTTGGAATGTGAATTGGAACGAAACCGCCAATAGATAAGACCATTTTACAATTTGGGCCCAAGTTAGAAGCAGAGCCTAAGGTGTAAATTATCGATAGTCCATATCTCGGAAACTATAAGAGATAATGCAATTTGGCAACCGGCAATGTAATTAGCATGCCGAATATTACTTGGAATGTGAATTGGAACGAAATCGCCATTAGATAAGGCCATTTTACAATTTGGGCCCAAGTTAGAAGCAGAGCCTAAGGTGTAAATTATCGATAGTCCATATCTCGGAAACTATAAGAGATAATGCAATTTCGCAACCGGCAATGTAATTAGCATGCCGAATATCACTTGGAATGTGAATTGGGACGAAATCGCCAATAGATAAGACCATTTTACAATTTTGGCCCAAGTTAGAAGCAGAGCCTAAGGTGTAAATAATCGATAGTCCATATCTCGGAAACTATAAGAGATAATGCAATTTGGCAACCGGCAATGTAATTAGCATGCCGAATATTACTTGGAATGTGAATTGGAACGAAATCGCCAATAGATAAGACCATTTTACAATTTGGGCCCAAGTTAGAAGCAGAGCCTAAGGTGTAAATTATTGATAGTCCATATCTTGGAAACTATAAGAGATAATGCAATTTCGCAACCGGCAATGTAATTAGCATGCCGAATATCACTTGGAATGTGAATTGGGACGAAATCGCCAATAGATAAGACCATTTTACAATTTGGGCCCAAGTTAGAAGCAGAGCCTAAGGTGTAAATTATCGATAGTCCATATCTCGGAAACTATAAGAGATAATGCAATTTGGCAACCGGCAATGTAATTAGCATGCCGAATATTACTTGGAATGTGAACTGGAACGAAATCGCCAATAGATAAGACCATTTTACAATTTGGGCCCAAGTTAGAAGCAGAGCCTATGGTGTAAATTATCGATAGTCCATATCTCGGAAACTATAAGAGATAATGGAATTTGGCAACCGGCAATGTAATTAGCATGCCGAATATTACTTGGAATGTGAATTGGAACGAAATCGCCAATAGATTAGACCATTTTACAATTTGGGCCCAAGTTAGAAGCAGAGCCTAAGGTGTAAATTATCGATAGTCCATATCTCGGAAACTATAAGAGATAATGCAATTTGGCAACCGGCAATGTAATTAGCATGCCGAATATTACTTGGAATGTGAATTGGAACGAAATCGCCAATAGATAAGACCATTTTACAATTTGGGCCCAAGTTAGAAGCAGAGCCTAAGGTGTAAATTATCGATAGTCCATATCTCGGAAACTATAAGAGATAATGCAATTTGGCAACCGGCAATGTAATTAGCATGCCGAATATTACTTGGAATGTGAATTGGAACGAAATCGCCAATAGATAAGACCATTTTACAATTTGGGCCCAAGTTAGAAGCAGAGCCTAAGGTGTAAATTATCGATAGTCCATATCTCTGAAACTATAAGAGATAATGCAATTTCGCAACCGGCAATGTAATTAGCATGCCGAATATTACTTGGAATGTGAATTGGGACGAAATCGCCAATAGATAAGGCCATTTTACAATTTGGGCCCAAGTTAGAAGCAGAGCCTAAGGTGTAAATTATCGATAGTCCATATCTCGGAAACTATAAGAGATAATGCAATTTATCAACCGGCAATGTAATTAGCATGCCGAATATTACTTGGAATGTGAATTGGAACGAAATCGCCAATAGATAAGACCATTTTACAATTTGGGCCCTAGTTAGAAGCAGAGCCTAAGGTGTAAATTATCGATAGTCCATATCTCGGAAACTATAAGAGATAATGCAATTTGGCAACCGGCAATGTAATTAGCATGCCGAATATTACTTGGAATGTGAATTGGAACGAAATCGCCAATAGATAAGACCATTTTACAATTTGGGCCCAAGTTAGAAGCAGAGCCTAAGGTGTAAATTATCGATAGTCCATATCTCGGAAACTATAAGAGATAATGCAATTTGGCAACCGGCAATTTAATTAGCATGCCGAATATTACTTGGAATGTGAATTGGAACGAAATGGCCAATAGATAAGACCATTTTACATTTTGGGCCCAAGTTAGAAGCAGAGCCTAAGGTGTAAATTATCGATAGTCCATATCTCTGAAACTATAAGAGATAATGCAATTTCGCAACCGGCAATGTAATTAGCATGCCGAATATTACTTGGAATGTGAATTGGGACGAAATCGCCAATAGATAAGGCCATTTTACAATTTGGGCCCAAGTTAGAAGCAGAGCCTAAGGTGTAAATTATCGATAGTCCATATCTCGGAAACTATAAGAGATAATGCAATTTGGCAACCGGCAATGTAATTAGCATGCCGAATATTACTTGGAATGTGAATTGGAACGAAATCGCCAATAAATAAGACCATTTTACAATTTGGGCCCAAGTTAGAAGCAGAGCCTAAGGTGTAAATTATTGATAGTCCATATCTCGGAAACTATAAGAGATAATGCAATTTGGCAACCGGCAATGTAATTAGCATGCCGAATATTACTTGGAATGTGAATTGGAACGAAACCGCCAATAGATAAGACCATTTTACAATTTGGGCCCAAGTTAGAAGCAGAGCCTAAGGTGTAAATTATCGATAGTCCATATCTCGGAAACTATAAGAGATAATGCAATTTGGCAACCGGCAATGTAATTAGCATGCCGAATATTACTTGGAATGTGAATTGGAACGAAATCGCCATTAGATAAGGCCATTTTACAATTTGGGCCCAAGTTAGAAGCAGAGCCTAAGGTGTAAATTATCGATAGTCCATATCTCGGAAACTATAAGAGATAATGCAATTTCGCAACCGGCAATGTAATTAGCATGCCGAATATCACTTGGAATGTGAATTGGGACGAAATCGCCAATAGATAAGACCATTTTACAATTTGGGCCCAAGTTAGAAGCAGAGCCTAAGGTGTAAATAATCGATAGTCCATATCTCGGAAACTATAAGAGATAATGCAATTTGGCAACCGGCAATGTAATTAGCATGCCGAATATTACTTGGAATGTGAATTGGAAAGAAATCGCCAATAGATAAGACCATTTTACAATTTGGGCCCAAGTTAGAAGCAGAGCCTAAGGTGTAAATTATTGATAGTCCATATCTTGGAAACTATAAGAGATAATGCAATTTCGCAACCGGCAATGTAATTAGCATGCCGAATATCACTTGGAATGTGAATTGGGACGAAATCGCCAATAGATAAGACCATTTTACAATTTGGGCCCAAGTTAGAAGCAGAGCCTAAGGTGTAAATTATCGATAGTCCATATCTCGGAAACTATAAGAGATAATGCAATTTGGCAACCGGCAATGTAATTAGCATGCCGAATATTACTTGGAATGTGAACTGGAACGAAATCGCCAATAGATAAGACCATTTTACAATTTGGGCCCAAGTTAGAAGCAGAGCCTATGGTGTAAATTATCGATAGTCCATATCTCGGAAACTATAAGAGATAATGGAATTTGGCAACCGGCAATGTAATTAGCATGCCGAATATTACTTGGAATGTGAATTGGAACGAAATCGCCAATAGATTAGACCATTTTACAATTTGGGCCCAAGTTAGAAGCAGAGCCTAAGGTGTAAATTATCGATAGTCCATATCTCGGAAACTATAAGAGATAATGCAATTTGGCAACCGGCAATGTAATTAGCATGCCGAATATTACTTGGAATGTGAATTGGAACGAAATCGCCAATAGATAAGACCATTTTACAATTTGGGCCCAAGTTAGAAGCAGAGCCTAAGGTGTAAATTATCGATAGTCCATATCTCGGAAACTATAAGAGATAATGCAATTTGGCAACCGGCAATGTAATTAGCATGCCGAATATTACTTGGAATGTGAATTGGAACGAAATCGCCAATAGATAAGACCATTTTACAATTTGGGCCCAAGTTAGAAGCAGAGCCTAAGGTGTAGATTATCGATAGTCCATATCTCTGAAACTATAAGAGATAATGCAATTTCGCAACCGGCGATGTAATTAGCATGCCGAATATTACTTGGAATGTGAATTGGGACGAAATCGCCAATAGATAAGGCCATTTTACAATTTGGGCCCAAGTTAGAAGCAGAGCCTAAGGTGTAAATTATCGATAGTCCATATCTCGGAAACTATAAGAGATAATGCAATTTGGCAACCGGCAATGTAATTAGCATGCCGAATATTACTTGGAATGTGAATTGGAACGAAATCGCCAATAGATAAGACCATTTTACAATTTGGGCCCAAGTTAGAAGCAGAGCCTAAGGTGTAAATTATTGATAGTCCATATCTCGGAAACTATAAGAGATAATGCAATTTCGCAACCGGCAATGTAATTAGCATGCCGAATATTACTTGGAGTGTGAATTGGAACGAAATCGCCAATAGATAAGACCATTTTACAATTTGGGCCCAAGCTAGAAGCAGAGCCTAAGGTGTAATTTATCGATAGTCCATATCTCGGAAACTATAAGAGATAATGCAATTTGGCAACCGGCAATGTAATTAGCATGCCGAATATTACTTGGAATGTGAATTGGAACGAAATCGCCAATAGATAAGACCATTTTACAATTTGGGCCCAAGTTAGAAGCAGAGCCTAAGGTGTAAATTATGGATAGTCCATATCTCGGAAACTATAAGAGATAATGCAATTTGGCAACCGGCAATGTAATTAGCATGCCGAATATTACTTGGAATGTGAATTGGAACGAAATCGCCAATAGATAAGACCATTTTACAATTTGGGCCCAAGTTAGAAGCAGAGCCTAAGGTGTAAATTATTGATAGTCCATATCTCGGAAACTATAAGAGATAATGCAATTTCGCAACCGGCAATGTAATTAGCATGCCGGATATTACTTGGAGTGTGAATTGGAACGAAATCGCCAATAGATAAGACCATTTTACAATTTGGGCCCAAGTTAGAAGCAGAGCCTAAGGTGTAATTTATCGATAGTAAATATCTCGGAAACTATAAGAGATAATGCAATTTGGCAACCGGCAATGTAATTAGCATGCCGAATATTACTTGGAATGTGAATTGGAACGAAATCGCCAATAGATAAGACCATTTTACAATTTGGGCCCAAGTTAGAAGCAGAGCCTAAGGTGTAAATTATCGATAGTCCATATCTCTGAAACTATAAGAGATAATGCAATTTCGCAACCGGCAATGTAATTAGCATGCCGAATATTACTTGGAATGTGAATTGGGACGAAATCGCCAATAGATCAGGCCATTTTACAATTTGGGCCCAAGTTAGAAGCAGAGCCTAAGGTGTAAATTATCGATAGTCCATATCTCGGAAACTATAAGAGATAATGCAATTTGGCAACCGGCAATGTAATTAGCATGCCGAATATTACTTGGAATGTGAATTGGAACGAAATCGCCAATAGATAAGACCATTTTACAATTTGGGCCCAAGTTAGAAGCAGAGCCTAAGGTGTAAATTATGGATAGTCCATATCTCGGAAACTATAAGAGATAATGCAATTTGGCAACCGGCAATGTAATTAGCATGCCGAATATTACTTGGAATGTGAATTGGAACGAAATCGCCAATATGTAAGACCATTTTACAATTTGGGCCCAAGTTAGAAGCAGAGCCTAAGGTGTAAATTATCGATAGTCCATATCTCGGAAACTATAAGAGATAATTCAATTTGGCAACCGGCAATGTAATTAGCATGCCGAATATTACTTGGAATGTGAATTGGAACGAAATCGCCAATAGATAAGACCATTTTACAATTTGGGCCCAAGTTAGAAGCAGAGCCTAAGGTGTAAATAATCGATAGTCCATATCTCTGAAACTATAAGAGATAATGCAATTTCGCAACCGGCAATGTAATTAGCATGCCGAATATTACTTGGAATGTGAATTGGGACGAAATCGCCAATAGATAAGGCCATTTTACAATTTGGGCCCAAGTTAGAAGCAGAGCCTAAGGTGTAAATTATCGATAGTCCATATCTCGGAAACTATAAGAGATAATGCAATTTGGCAACCGGCAATGTAATTAGCATGCCGAATATTACTTGGAATGTGAATTGGAACGAAATCGCCAATAGATAAGACCATTTTACAATTTGGGCCCAAGTTAGAAGCAGAGCCTAAGGTGTAAATTATCGATAGTCCATATCTCTGAAACTATAAGAGATAATGCAATTTCGCAACCGGCAATGTAATTAGCATGCCGAATATTACTTGGAATGTGAATTGGGACGAAATCGCCAATAGATAAGGCCATTTTACAATTTGGGCCCAAGTTAGAAGCAGAGCCTAAGGTGTAAATTATCGATAGTCCATATCTCGGAAACTATAAGAGATAATGCAATTTGGCAACCGGCAATGTAATTAGCATGCCGAATATTACTTGGAATGTGAATTGGAACGAAATCGCCAATAGATAAGACCATTTTACAATTTGGGCCCAAGTTAGAAGCAGAGCCTAAGGTGTAAATTATGGATAGTCCATATCTCGGAAACTATAAGAGATAATGCAATTTGGCAACCGGCAATGTAATTAGCATGCCGAATATTACTTGGAATGTGAATTGGAACGAAATCGCCAATATGTAAGACCATTTTACAATTTGGGCCCAAGTTAGAAGCAGAGCCTAAGGTGTAAATTATCGATAGTCCATATCTCGGAAACTATAAGAGATAATTCAATTTGGCAACCGGCAATGTAATTAGCATGCCGAATATTACTTGGAATGTGAATTGGAACGAAATCGCCAATAGATAAGACCATTTTACAATTTGGGCCCAAGTTAGAAGCAGAGCCTAAGGTGTAAATTATCGATAGTCCATATCTCTGAAACTATAAGAGATAATGCAATTTCGCAACCGGCAATGTAATTAGCATGCCGAATATTACTTGGAATGTGAATTGGGACGAAATCGCCAATAGATAAGGCCATTTTACAATTTGGGCCCAAGTTAGAAGCAGAGCCTAAGGTGTAAATTATCGATAGTCCATATCTCGGAAACTATAAGAGATAATGCAATTTGGCAACCGGCAATGTAATTAGCATGCCGAATATTACTTGGAATGTGAATTGGAACGAAATGGCCAATAGATAAGACCATTTTACATTTTGGGCCCAAGTTAGAAGCAGAGCCTAAGGTGTAAATTATCGATAGTCCATATCTCTGAAACTATAAGAGATAATGCAATTTCGCAACCGGCAATGTAATTAGCATGCCGAATATTACTTGGAATGTGAATTGGGACGAAATCGCCAATAGATAAGGCCATTTTACAATTTGGGCCCAAGTTAGAAGCAGAGCCTAAGGTGTAAATTATCGATAGTCCATATCTCGGAAACTATAAGAGATAATGCAATTTGGCAACCGGCAATGTAATTAGCATGCCGAATATTACTTGGATTGTGAATTGGAACGAAATCGCCAATAGATAAGACCATTTTACAATTTGGGCCCAAGTTAGAAGCAGAGCCTAAGGTGTAAATTATGGATAGTCCATATCTCGGAAACTATAAGAGATAATGCAATTTGGCAACCGGCAATGTAATTAGCATGCCGAATATTACTTGGAATGTGAATTGGAACGAAATCGCCAATATGTAAGACGATTTTACAATTTGGGCCCAAGTTAGAAGCAGAGCCTAAGGTGTAAATTATCGATAGTCCATATCTCGGAAACTATAAGAGATAATTCAATTTGGCAACCGGCAATGTAATTAGCATGCCGAATATTACTTGGAATGTGAATTGGAACGAAATCGCCAATAGATAAGACCATTTTACAATTTGGGCCCAAGTTAGAAGCAGAGCCTAAGGTGTAAATTATCGATAGTCCATATCTCTGAAACTATAAGAGATAATGCAATTTCGCAACCGGCAATGTAATTAGCATGCCGAATATTACTTGGAATGTGAATTGGGACGAAATCGCCAATAGATAAGGCCATTTTACAATTTGGGCCCAAGTTAGAAGCAGAGCCTAAGGTGTAAATTATCGATAGTCCATATCTCGGAAACTATAAGAGATAATGCAATTTGGCAACCGGCAATGTAATTAGCATGCCGAATATTACTTGGAATGTGAATTGGAACGAAATCGCCAATAGATAAGACCATTTTACAATTTGGGCCCTAGTTAGAAGCAGAGCCTAAGGTGTAAATTATCGATAGTCCATATCTCGGAAACTATAAGAGATAATGCAATTTGGCAACCGGCAATGTAATTAGCATGCCGAATATTACTTGGAATGTGAATTGGAACGAAATCGCCAATAGATAAGACCATTTTACAATTTGGGCCCAAGTTAGAAGCAGAGCCTAAGGTGTAAATTATCGATAGTCCATATCTCGGAAACTATAAGAGATAATGCAATTTGGCAACCGGCAATGTAATTAGCATGCCGAATATTACTTGGAATGTGAATTGGAACGAAATGGCCAATAGATAAGACCATTTTACATTTTGGGCCCAAGTTAGAAGCAGAGCCTAAGGTGTAAATTATCGATAGTCCATATCTCTGAAACTATAAGAGATAATGCAATTTCGCAACCGGCAATGTAATTAGCATGCCGAATATTACTTGGAATGTGAATTGGGACGAAATCGCCAATAGATAAGGCCATTTTACAATTTGGGCCCAAGTTAGAAGCAGAGCCTAAGGTGTAAATTATCGATAGTCCATATCTCGGAAACTATAAGAGATAATGCAATTTGGCAACCGGCAATGTAATTAGCATGCCGAATATTACTTGGAATGTGAATTGGAACGAAATCGCCAATAAATAAGACCATTTTACAATTTGGGCCCAAGTTAGAAGCAGAGCCTAAGGTGTAAATTATTGATAGTCCATATCTCGGAAACTATAAGAGATAATGCAATTTGGCAACCGGCAATGTAATTAGCATGCCGAATATTACTTGGAATGTGAATTGGAACGAAACCGCCAATAGATAAGACCATTTTACAATTTGGGCCCAAGTTAGAAGCAGAGCCTAAGGTGTAAATTATCGATAGTCCATATCTCGGAAACTATAAGAGATAATGCAATTTGGCAACCGGCAATGTAATTAGCATGCCGAATATTACTTGGAATGTGAATTGGAACGAAATCGCCATTAGATAAGGCCATTTTACAATTTGGGCCCAAGTTAGAAGCAGAGCCTAAGGTGTAAATTATCGATAGTCCATATCTCGGAAACTATAAGAGATAATGCAATTTCGCAACCGGCAATGTAATTAGCATGCCGAATATCACTTGGAATGTGAATTGGGACGAAATCGCCAATAGATAAGACCATTTTACAATTTTGGCCCAAGTTAGAAGCAGAGCCTAAGGTGTAAATAATCGATAGTCCATATCTCGGAAACTATAAGAGATAATGCAATTTGGCAACCGGCAATGTAATTAGCATGCCGAATATTACTTGGAATGTGAATTGGAACGAAATCGCCAATAGATAAGACCATTTTACAATTTGGGCCCAAGTTAGAAGCAGAGCCTAAGGTGTAAATTATTGATAGTCCATATCTTGGAAACTATAAGAGATAATGCAATTTCGCAACCGGCAATGTAATTAGCATGCCGAATATCACTTGGAATGTGAATTGGGACGAAATCGCCAATAGATAAGACCATTTTACAATTTGGGCCCAAGTTAGAAGCAGAGCCTAAGGTGTAAATTATCGATAGTCCATATCTCGGAAACTATAAGAGTTAATGCAATTTGGCAACCGGCAATGTAATTAGCATGCCGAATATTACTTGGAATGTGAATTGGAACGAAATCGCCAATAGATAAGACCATTTTACAATTTGGGCCCAAGTTAGAAGCAGAGCCTAAGGTGTAAATTATCGATAGTCCATATCTCGGAAACTATAAGAGATAATGCAATTTGGCAACCGGCAATGTAATTAGCATGCCGAATATTACTTGGAATGTGAATTGGAACGAAATCGCCAATAGATTAGACCATTTTACAATTTGGGCCCAAGTTAGAAGCAGAGCCTAAGGTGTAAATTATCGATAGTCCATATCTCGGAAACTATAAGAGATAATGCAATTTGGCAACCGGCAATGTAATTAGCATGCCGAATATTACTTGGAATGTGAATTGGAACGAAATCGCCAATAGATAAGACCATTTTACAATTTGGGCCCAAGTTAGAAGCAGAGCCTAAGGTGTAAATTATCGATAGTCCATATCTCGGAAACTATAAGAGATAATGCAATTTGGCAACCGGCAATGTAATTAGCATGCCGAATATTACTTGGAATGTGAATTGGAACGAAATCGCCAATAGATAAGACCATTTTACAATTTGGGCCCAAGTTAGAAGCAGAGCCTAAGGTGTAGATTATCGATAGTCCATATCTCTGAAACTATAAGAGATAATGCAATTTCGCAACCGGCGATGTAATTAGCATGCCGAATATTACTTGGAATGTGAATTGGGACGAAATCGCCAATAGATAAGGCCATTTTACAATTTGGGCCCAAGTTAGAAGCAGAGCCTAAGGTGTAAATTATCGATAGTCCATATCTCGGAAGCTATAAGAGATAATGCAATTTGGCAACCGGCAATGTAATTAGCATGCCGAATATTACTTGGAATGTGAATTGGAACGAAATCGCCAATAGATAAGACCATTTTACAATTTGGGCCCAAGTTAGAAGCAGAGCCTAAGGTGTAAATTACTGATAGTCCATATCTCGGAAACTATAAGAGATAATGCAATTTCGCAACCGGCAATGTAATTAGCATGCCGAATATCACTTGGAATGTGAATTGGGACGAAATCGCCAATAGATAAGACCATTTTACAATTTGGGCCCAAGTTAGAAGCAGAGCCTAAGGTGTAAATTATCGATAGTCCATATCTCGGAAACTATAAGAGATAATGCAATTTGGCAACCGGCAATGTAATTAGCATGCCGAATATTACTTGGAATGTGAATTGGAACGAAATCGCCAATAGATAAGACCATTTTACAATTTGGGCCCAAGTTAGAAGCAGAGCCTAAGGTGTAAATTATCGATAGTCCATATCTCGGAAACTATAAGAGATAATGCAATTTGGCAACCGGCAATGTAATTAGCATGCCGAATATTACTTGGAATGTGAATTGGAACGAAATCGCCAATAGATAAGACCATTTTACAATTTGGGCCCAAGTTAGAAGCAGAGCCTAAGGTGTAAATTATCGATAGTCCATATCTCGGAAACTATAAGAGATAATGCAATTTCGCAACCGGCAATGTAATTAGCATGCCGAATATTACTTGGAGTGTGAATTGGAACGAAATCGCCAATAGATAAGACCATTTTACAATTTGGGCCCAAGTTAGAAGCAGAGCCTAAGGTGTAAATTATCGATAGTCCATATCTCGGAAACTATAAGAGATAATGCAATTTGGAAACCGGCAATGTAATTAGCATGCCGAATATTACTTGGAATGTGAATTGGAACGAAATCGCCAATAGATAAGACCATTTTACAATTTGGGCCCAAGTTAGAAGCAGAGCCTAAGGTGTAAATTATCGATAGACCATATCTCGGAAACTATAAGAGATAATGCAATTTGGCAACCGGCAATGTAATTAGCATGCCGAATATTACTTGGAATGTGAATTGGAACGAAATCGCCAATAGATAAGACCATTTTACAATTTGGGCCCAAGTTAGAAGCAGAGCCTAAGGTGTAAATTATCGATAGTCCATATCTCGGAAACTATAAGAAATAATGCAATTTGGCAACCGGCAATGTAATTAGCATGCCGAATATTACTTGGAATGTGATTTGCAACGAAATCGCCAATAGATAAGACTATTTTACAATTTGGGCCCAAGTTAGAAGCAGAGCCTAAGGTGTAAATTATCGATAGTCCATATCTCGGAAACTATAAGAGATAATGCAATTTGGCAACCGGCAATGTAATTAGCATGCCCAATATTACTTGGAATGTGAATTGGAACGAAATCGCCAATAGATAAGACCATTTTACAATTTGGGCCCAAGTTAGAAGCAGAGCCTAAGGTGTAAATTATTGATAGTCCATATCTCGGAAACTATAAGAGATAATGCAATTTCGCAACCGGCAATGTAATTAGCATGCCGAATATCACTTGGAATGTGAATTGGGACGAAATCGCCAATAGATAAGACCATTTTACAATTTGGGCCCAAGTTAGAAGCAGAGCCTAAGGCGTAAATTATCGATAGTCCATATCTCGGAAACTATAAGAGATAATGCAATTTGGCAACCGGCAATGTAATTAGCATGCCGAATATTACTTGGAATGTGAATTGGAACGAAATCGCCAATAGGTAAGACCATTTTACAATTTGGGCCCAAGTTAGAAGCAGAGCCTAAGGTGTAAATTATCGATAGTCCATATCTCGGAAACTATAAGGGATAATTCAATTTGGCAACCGGCAATGTAATTAGCATTCCGAATATTACTTGGAATGTGAATTGGAACGAAATCGCCAATAGATAAGACCATTTTACAATTTGGGCCCAAGTTAGAAGCAGAGCCTAAGGTGTAAATTATCGATAGTCCATATCTCGGAAACTATAAGACATAATGCAATTTGGCAACCGGCAATGTAATTAGCATGCCGAATATTACTTGGAATGTGAATTGGAACGAAATCGCCAATAGATAAGACCATTTTACAATTTGGGCCCAAGTTAGAAGCAGAGCCTATGGTGTAAATTATCGATAGTCCATATCTCGGAAACTATAAGAGATAATGCAATTTGGCAACCGGCAATGTAATTAGCATGCCGAATATTACTTGGAATGTGAATTGGAACGAAACCGCCAATAGATAAGACCATTTTACAATTTGGGCCCAAGTTAGAAGCAGAGCCTAAGGTGTAAATTATCGATAGTCCATATCTCGGAAACTATAAGAGATAATGCAATTTGGCAACCGGCAATGTAATTAGCATGCCGAATATTACTTGGAATGTGAATTGGAACGAAATCGCCAATAGATATGGCCATTTTACAATTTGGGCCCAAGTTAGAAGCAGAGCCTAAGGTGTAAATTATCGATAGTCCATATCTCGGAAACTGTAAGAGATAATGCAATTTCGCAACCGGCAATGTAATTAGCATGCCGAATATCACTTGGAATGTGAATTGGGACGAAATCGCCAATAGATAAGACCATTTTACAATTTGGGCCCAAGTTAGAAGCAGAGCCTAAGGTGTAAATTATCGATAGTCCATATCTCGGAAACTATAAGAGATAATGCAATTTGGCAACCGGCAATGTAATTAGCATGCCGAATATTACTTGGAATGTGAATTGGAACGAAATCGCCAATAGATAAGACCATTTTACAATTTGGGCCCAAGTTAGAAGCAGAGCCTAAGGTGTAAATTATTGATAGTCCATATCTCGGAAACTATAAGAGATAATGCAATTTCGCAACCGGCAATGTAATTAGCATGCCGAATATCACTTGGAATGTGAATTGGGACGAAATCGCCAATAGATAAGACCATTTTACAATTTGGGCCCAAGTTAGAAGCAGAGCCTAAGGTGTAAATTATCGATAGTCCATATCTCGGAAACTATAAGAGATAATGCAATTTGGCAACCGGCAATGTAATTAGCATGTCGAATATTACTTGGAATGTGAACTGGAACGAAATCGCCAATAGATAAGACCATTTTACAATTTGGGCCCAAGTTAGAAGCAGAGCCTATGGTGTAAATTATCGATAGTCCATATCTCGGAAACTATAAGAGATAATGGAATTTGGCAACCGGCAATGTAATTAGCATGCCGAATATTACTTGGAATGTGAATTGGAACGAAATCGCCAATAGATTAGACCATTTTACAATTTGGGCCCAAGTAAGAAGCAGAGCCTAAGGTGTAAATTATCGATAGTCCATATCTCGGAAACTATAAGAGATAATGCAATTTGGCAACCGGCAATGTAATTAGCATGCCGAATATTACTTGGAATGTGAATTGGAACGAAATCGCCAATAGATAAGACCATTTTACAATTTGGGCCCAAGTTAGAAGCAGAGCCTAAGGTGTAAATTATCGATAGTCCATATCTCGGAAACTATAAGAGATAATGCAATTTGGCAACCGGCAATGTAATTAGCATGCCGAATATTACTTGGAATGTGAATTGGAACGAAATCGCCAATAGATAAGACCATTTTACAATTTGGGCCCAAGTTAGAAGCAGAGCCTAAGGTGTAAATTATCGATAGTCCATATCTCTGAAACTATAAGAGATAATGCAATTTCGCAATCGGCAATGTAATTAGCATGCCGAATATTACTTGGAATGTGAATTGGAACGAAATCGCCAATAGATAAGACCATTTTACAATTTGGGCCCAAGTTAGAAGCAGAGCCTAAGGTGTAAATTATTGATAGTCCATATCTCGGAAACTATAAGAGATAATGCAATTTCGCAACCGGCAATGTAATTAGCATGCCGAATATTACTTGGAGTGTGAATTGGAACGAAATCGCCAATAGATAAGACTATTTTACAATTTGGGCCCAAGTTAGAAGCAGAGCCTAAGGTGTAATTTATCGATAGTCCATATCTCGGAAACTATAAGAGATAATGCAATTTGGCAACCGGCAATGTAATTAGCATGCCGAATATTACTTGGAATGTGAATTGGAACGAAATCGACAATAGATAAGACCATTTTACAATTTGGGCCCAAGTTAGAAGCAGAGCCTAAGGTGTAAATTATGGATAGTCCATATCTCGGAAACTATAAGAGATAATGCAATTTGGCAACCGGCAATGTAATTAGCATGCCGAATATTACTTGGAATGTGAATTGGAACGAAATCGCCAATAGATAAGACCATTTTACAATTTGGGCCCAAGTTAGAAGCAGAGCCTATGGTGTAAATTATCGATAGTCCATATCTCGGAAACTATAAGAGATAATGCAATTTGGCAACCGGCAATGTAATTAGCATGCCGAATATTACTTGGAATGTGAATTGGAACGAAACCGCCAATAGATAAGACCATTTTACAATTTGGGCCCAAGTTAGAAGCAGAGCCTAAGGTGTAAATTATCGATAGTCCATATCTCGGAAACTATAAGAGATAATGCAATTTGGCAACCGGCAATGTAATTAGCATGCCGAATATTACTTGGAATGTGAATTGGAACGAAATCGCCATTAGATAAGGCCATTTTACAATTTGGGCCCAAGTTAGAAGCAGAGCCTAAGGTGTAAATTATCGATAGTCCATATCTCGGAAACTATAAGAGATAATGCAATTTCGCAACCGGCAATGTAATTAGCATGCCGAATATCACTTGGAATGTGAATTGGGACGAAATCGCCAATAGATAAGACCATTTTACAATTTGGGCCCAAGTTAGAAGCAGAGCCTAAGGTGTAAATAATCGATAGTCCATATCTCGGAAACTATAAGAGATAATGCAATTTGGCAACCGGCAATGTAATTAGCATGCCGAATATTACTTGGAATGTGAATTGGAACGAAATCGCCAATAGATAAGACCATTTTACAATTTGGGCCCAAGTTAGAAGCAGAGCCTAAGGTGTAAATTATTGATAGTCCATATCTTGGAAACTATAAGAGATAATGCAATTTCGCAACCGGCAATGTTATTAGCATGCCGAATATCACTTGGAATGTGAATTGGGACGAAATCGCCAATAGATAAGACCATTTTACAATTTGGGCCCAAGTTAGAAGCAGAGCCTAAGGTGTAAATTATCGATAGTCCATATCTCGGAAACTATAAGAGATAATGCAATTTGGCAACCGGCAATGTAATTAGCATGCCGAATATTACTTGGAATGTGAACTGGAACGAAATCGCCAATAGATAAGACCATTTTACAATTTGGGCCCAAGTTAGAAGCAGAGCCTATGGTGTAAATTATCGATAGTCCATATCTCGGAAACTATAAGAGATAATGGAATTTGGCAACCGGCAATGTAATTAGCATGCCGAATATTACCTGGAATGTGAATTGGAACGAAATCGCCAATAGATTAGACCATTTTACAATTTGGGCCCAAGTTAGAAGCAGAGCCTAAGGTGTAAATTATCGATAGTCCATATCTCGGAAACTATAAGAGATAATGCAATTTGGCAACCGGCAATGTAATTAGCATGCCGAATATTACTTGGAATGTGAATTGGAACGAAATCGCCAATAGATAAGACCATTTTACAATTTGGGCCCAAGTTAGAAGCAGAGCCTAAGGTGTAAATTATCGATAGTCCATATCTCGGAAACTATAAGAGATAATGCAATTTGGCAACCGGCAATGTAATTAGCATGCCGAATATTACTTGGAATGTGAATTGGAACGAAATCGCCAATAGATAAGACCATTTTACAATTTGGGCCCAAGTTAGAAGCAGAGCCTAAGGTGTAGATTATCGATAGTCCATATCTCTGAAACTATAAGAGATAATGCAATTTCGCAACCGGCGATGTAATTAGCATGCCGAATATTACTTGGAATGTGAATTGGGACGAAATCGCCAATAGATAAGGCCATTTTACAATTTGGGCCCAAGTTAGAAGCAGAGCCTAAGGTGTAAATTATCGATAGTCCATATCTCGGAAACTATAAGAGATAATGCAATTTGGCAACCGGCAATGTAATTAGCATGCCGAATATTACTTGGAATGTGAATTGGAACGAAATCGCCAATAGATAAGACCATTTTACAATTTGGGCCCAAGTTAGAAGCAGAGCCTAAGGTGTAAATTATTGATAGTCCATATCTCGGAAACTATAAGAGATAATGCAATTTCGCAACCGGCAATGTAATTAGCATGCCGAATATTACTTGGAGTGTGAATTGGAACGAAATCGCCAATAGATAAGACCATTTTACAATTTGGGCCCAAGCTAGAAGCAGAGCCTAAGGTGTAATTTATCGATAGTCCATATCTCGGAAACTATAAGAGATAATGCAATTTGGCAACCGGCAATGTAATTAGCATGCCGAATATTACTTGGAATGTGAATTGGAACGAAATCGCCAATAGATAAGACCATTTTACAATTTGGGCCCAAGTTAGAAGCAGAGCCTAAGGTGTAAATTATGGATAGTCCATATCTCGGAAACTATAAGAGATAATGCAATTTGGCAACCGGCAATGTAATTAGCATGCCGAATATTACTTGGAATGTGAATTGGAACGAAATCGCCAATAGATAAGACCATTTTACAATTTGGGCCCAAGTTAGAAGCAGAGCCTAAGGTGTAAATTATTGATAGTCCATATCTCGGAAACTATAAGAGATAATGCAATTTCGCAACCGGCAATGTAATTAGCATGCCGGATATTACTTGGAGTGTGAATTGGAACGAAATCGCCAATAGATAAGACCATTTTACAATTTGGGCCCAAGTTAGAAGCAGAACCTAAGGTGTAATTTATCGATAGTAAATATCTCGGAAACTATAAGAGATAATGCAATTTGGCAACCGGCAATGTAATTAGCATGCCGAATATTACTTGGAATGTGAATTGGAACGAAATCGCCAATAGATAAGACCATTTTACAATTTGGGCCCAAGTTAGAAGCAGAGCCTAAGGTGTAAATTATCGATAGTCCATATCTCTGAAACTATAAGAGATAATGCAATTTCGCAACCGGCAATGTAATTAGCATGCCGAATATTACTTGGAATGTGAATTGGGACGAAATCGCCAATAGATAAGGCCATTTTACAATTTGGGCCCAAGTTAGAAGCAGAGCCTAAGGTGTAAATTATCGATAGTCCATATCTCGGAAACTATAAGAGATAATGCAATTTGGCAACCGGCAATGTAATTAGCATGCCGAATATTACTTGGAATGTGAATTGGAACGAAATCGCCAATAGATAAGACCATTTTACAATTTGGGCCCAAGTTAGAAGCAGAGCCTAAGGTGTAAATTATGGATAGTCCATATCTCGGAAACTATAAGAGATAATGCAATTTGGCAACCGGCAATGTAATTAGCATGCCGAATATTACTTGGAATGTGAATTGGAACGAAATCGCCAATATGTAAGACCATTTTACAATTTGGGCCCAAGTTAGAAGCAGAGCCTAAGGTGTAAATTATCGATAGTCCATATCTCGGAAACTATAAGAGATAATTCAATTTGGCAACCGGCAATGTAATTAGCATGCCGAATATTACTTGGAATGTGAATTGGAACGAAATCGCCAATAGATAAGACCATTTTACAATTTGGGCCCAAGTTAGAAGCAGAGCCTAAGGTGTAAATTATCGATAGTCCATATCTCTGAAACTATAAGAGATAATGCAATTTCGCAACCGGCAATGTAATTAGCATGCCGAATATTACTTGGAATGTGAATTGGGACGAAATCGCCAATAGATAAGGCCATTTTACAATTTGGGCCCAAGTTAGAAGCAGAGCCTAAGGTGTAAATTATCGATAGTCCATATCTCGGAAACTATAAGAGATAATGCAATTTGGCAACCGGCAATGTAATTAGCATGCCGAATATTACTTGGAATGTGAATTGGAACGAAATGGCCAATAGATAAGACCATTTTACATTTTGGGCCCAAGTTAGAAGCAGAGCCTAAGGTGTAAATTATCGATAGTCCATATCTCTGAAACTATAAGAGATAATGCAATTTCGCAACCGGCAATGTAATTAGCATGCCGAATATTACTTGGAATGTGAATTGGGACGAAATCGCCAATAGATAAGGCCATTTTACAATTTGGGCCCAAGTTAGAAGCAGAGCCTAAGGTGTAAATTATCGATAGTCCATATCTCGGAAACTATAAGAGATAATGCAATTTGGCAACCGGCAATGTAATTAGCATGCCGAATATTACTTGGAATGTGAATTGGAACGAAATCGCCAATAAATAAGACCATTTTACAATTTGGGCCCAAGTTAGAAGCAGAGCCTAAGGTGTAAATTATTGATAGTCCATATCTCGGAAACTATAAGAGATAATGCAATTTGGCAACCGGCAATGTAATTAGCATGCCGAATATTACTTGGAATGTGAATTGGAACGAAACCGCCAATAGATAAGACCATTTTACAATTTGGGCCCAAGTTAGAAGCAGAGCCTAAGGTGTAAATTATCGATAGTCCATATCTCGGAAACTATAAGAGATAATGCAATTTGGCAACCGGCAATGTAATTAGCATGCCGAATATTACTTGGAATGTGAATTGGAACGAAATCGCCATTAGATAAGGCCATTTTACAATTTGGGCCCAAGTTAGAAGCAGAGCCTAAGGTGTAAATTATCGATAGTCCATATCTCGGAAACTATAAGAGATAATGCAATTTCGCAACCGGCAATGTAATTAGCATGCCGAATATCACTTGGAATGTGAATTGGGACGAAATCGCCAATAGATAAGACCATTTTACAATTTGGGCCCAAGTTAGAAGCAGAGCCTAAGGTGTAAATAATCGATAGTCCATATCTCGGAAACTATAAGAGATAATGCAATTTGGCAACCGGCAATGTAATTAGCATGCCGAATATTACTTGGAATGTGAATTGGAAAGAAATCGCCAATAGATAAGACCATTTTACAATTTGGGCCCAAGTTAGAAGCAGAGCCTAAGGTGTAAATTATTGATAGTCCATATCTTGGAAACTATAAGAGATAATGCAATTTCGCAACCGGCAATGTAATTAGCATGCCGAATATCACTTGGAATGTGAATTGGGACGAAATCGCCAATAGATAAGACCATTTTACAATTTGGGCCCAAGTTAGAAGCAGAGCCTAAGGTGTAAATTATCGATAGTCCATATCTCGGAAACTATAAGAGATAATGCAATTTGGCAACCGGCAATGTAATTAGCATGCCGAATATTACTTGGAATGTGAACTGGAACGAAATCGCCAATAGATAAGACCATTTTACAATTTGGGCCCAAGTTAGAAGCAGAGCCTATGGTGTAAATTATCGATAGTCCATATCTCGGAAACTATAAGAGATAATGGAATTTGGCAACCGGCAATGTAATTAGCATGCCGAATATTACTTGGAATGTGAATTGGAACGAAATCGCCAATAGATTAGACCATTTTACAATTTGGGCCCAAGTTAGAAGCAGAGCCTAAGGTGTAAATTATCGATAGTCCATATCTCGGAAACTATAAGAGATAATGCAATTTGGCAACCGGCAATGTAATTAGCATGCCGAATATTACTTGGAATGTGAATTGGAACGAAATCGCCAATAGATAAGACCATTTTACAATTTGGGCCCAAGTTAGAAGCAGAGCCTAAGGTGTAAATTATCGATAGTCCATATCTCGGAAACTATAAGAGATAATGCAATTTGGCAACCGGCAATGTAATTAGCATGCCGAATATTACTTGGAATGTGAATTGGAACGAAATCGCCAATAGATAAGACCATTTTACAATTTGGGCCCAAGTTAGAAGCAGAGCCTAAGGTGTAGATTATCGATAGTCCATATCTCTGAAACTATAAGAGATAATGCAATTTCGCAACCGGCGATGTAATTAGCATGCCGAATATTACTTGGAATGTGAATTGGGACGAAATCGCCAATAGATAAGGCTATTTTACAATTTGGGCCCAAGTTAGAAGCAGAGCCTAAGGTGTAAATTATCGATAGTCCATATCTCGGAAACTATAAGAGATAATGCAATTTGGCAACCGGCAATGTAATTAGCATGCCGAATATTACTTGGAATGTGAATTGGAACGAAATCGCCAATAGATAAGACCATTTTACAATTTGGGCCCAAGTTAGAAGCAGAGCCTAAGGTGTAAATTATTGATAGTCCATATCTCGGAAACTATAAGAGATAATGCAATTTCGCAACCGGCAATGTAATTAGCATGCCGAATATTACTTGGAGTGTGAATTGGAACGAAATCGCCAATAGATAAGACCATTTTACAATTTGGGCCCAAGCTAGAAGCAGAGCCTAAGGTGTAATTTATCGATAGTCCATATCTCGGAAACTATAAGAGATAATGCAATTTGGCAACCGGCAATGTAATTAGCATGCCGAATATTACTTGGAATGTGAATTGGAACGAAATCGCCAATAGATAAGACCATTTTACAATTTGGGCCCAAGTTAGAAGCAGAGCCTAAGGTGTAAATTATGGATAGTCCATATCTCGGAAACTATAAGAGATAATGCAATTTGGCAACCGGCAATGTAATTAGCATGCCGAATATTACTTGGAATGTGAATTGGAACGAAATCGCCAATAGATAAGACCATTTTACAATTTGGGCCCAAGTTAGAAGCAGAGCCTAAGGTGTAAATTATTGATAGTCCATATCTCGGAAACTATAAGAGATAATGCAATTTCGCAACCGGCAATGTAATTAGCATGCCGGATATTACTTGGAGTGTGAATTGGAACGAAATCGCCAATAGATAAGACCATTTTACAATTTGGGCCCAAGTTAGAAGCAGAGCCTAAGGTGTAATTTATCGATAGTAAATATCTCGGAAACTATAAGAGATAATGCAATTTGGCAACCGGCAATGTAATTAGCATGCCGAATATTACTTGGAATGTGAATTGGAACGAAATCGCCAATAGATAAGACCATTTTACAATTTGGGCCCAAGTTAGAAGCAGAGCCTAAGGTGTAAATTATCGATAGTCCATATCGATGGACGAACCTGAAACTATAAGAGATAATGCAATTTCGCAACCGGCAATGTAATTAGCATGCCGAATATTACTTGGAATGTGAATTGGGACGAAATCGCCAATAGATAAGGCCATTTTACAATTTGGGCCCAAGTTAGAAGCAGAGCCTAAGGTGTAAATTATCGATAGTCCATATCTCGGAAACTATAAGAGATAATGCAATTTGGCAACCGGCAATGTAATTAGCATGCCGAATATTACTTGGAATGTGAATTGGAACGAAATCGCCAATAGATAAGACCATTTTACAATTTGGGCCCAAGTTAGAAGCAGAGCCTAAGGTGTAAATTATGGATAGTCCATATCTCGGAAACTATAAGAGATAATGCAATTTGGCAACCGGCAATGTAATTAGCATGCCGAATATTACTTGGAATGTGAATTGGAACGAAATCGCCAATATGTAAGACCATTTTACAATTTGGGCCCAAGTTAGAAGCAGAGCCTAAGGTGTAAATTATCGATAGTCCATATCTCGGAAACTATAAGAGATAATTCAATTTGGCAACCGGCAATGTAATTAGCATGCCGAATATTACTTGGAATGTGAATTGGAACGAAATCGCCAATAGATAAGACCATTTTACAATTTGGGCCCAAGTTAGAAGCAGAGCCTAAGGTGTAAATAATCGATAGTCCATATCTCTGAAACTATAAGAGATAATGCAATTTCGCAACCGGCAATGTAATTAGCATGCCGAATATTACTTGGAATGTGAATTGGGACGAAATCGCCAATAGATAAGGCCATTTTACAATTTGGGCCCAAGTTAGAAGCAGAGCCTAAGGTGTAAATTATCGATAGTCCATATCTCGGAAACTATAAGAGATAATGCAATTTGGCAACCGGCAATGTAATTAGCATGCCGAATATTACTTGGAATGTGAATTGGAACGAAATCGCCAATAGATAAGACCATTTTACAATTTGGGCCCAAGTTAGAAGCAGAGCCTAAGGTGTAAATTATCGATAGTCCATATCTCTGAAACTATAAGAGATAATGCAATTTCGCAACCGGCAATGTAATTAGCATGCCGAATATTACTTGGAATGTGAATTGGGACGAAATCGCCAATAGATAAGGCCATTTTACAATTTGGGCCCAAGTTAGAAGCAGAGCCTAAGGTGTAAATTATCGATAGTCCATATCTCGGAAACTATAAGAGATAATGCAATTTGGCAACCGGCAATGTAATTAGCATGCCGAATATTACTTGGAATGTGAATTGGAACGAAATCGCCAATAGATAAGACCATTTTACAATTTGGGCCCAAGTTAGAAGCAGAGCCTAAGGTGTAAATTATGGATAGTCCATATCTCGGAAACTATAAGAGATAATGCAATTTGGCAACCGGCAATGTAATTAGCATGCCGAATATTACTTGGAATGTGAATTGGAACGAAATCGCCAATATGTAAGACCATTTTACAATTTGGGCCCAAGTTAGAAGCAGAGCCTAAGGTGTAAATTATCGATAGTCCATATCTCGGAAACTATAAGAGATAATTCAATTTGGCAACCGGCAATGTAATTAGCATGCCGAATATTACTTGGAATGTGAATTGGAACGAAATCGCCAATAGATAAGACCATTTTACAATTTGGGCCCAAGTTAGAAGCAGAGCCTAAGGTGTAAATTATCGATAGTCCATATCTCTGAAACTATAAGAGATAATGCAATTTCGCAACCGGCAATGTAATTAGCATGCCGAATATTACTTGGAATGTGAATTGGGACGAAATCGCCAATAGATAAGGCCATTTTACAATTTGGGCCCAAGTTAGAAGCAGAGCCTAAGGTGTAAATTATCGATAGTCCATATCTCGGAAACTATAAGAGATAATGCAATTTGGCAACCGGCAATGTAATTAGCATGCCGAATATTACTTGGAATGTGAATTGGAACGAAATCGCCAATAGATAAGACCATTTTACAATTTGGGCCCTAGTTAGAAGCAGAGCCTAAGGTGTAAATTATCGATAGTCCATATCTCGGAAACTATAAGAGATAATGCAATTTGGCAACCGGCAATGTAATTAGCATGCCGAATATTACTTGGAATGTGAATTGGAACGAAATCGCCAATAGATAAGACCATTTTACAATTTGGGCCCAAGTTAGAAGCAGAGCCTAAGGTGTAAATTATCGATAGTCCATATCTCGGAAACTATAAGAGATAATGCAATTTGGCAACCGGCAATGTAATTAGCATGCCGAATATTACTTGGAATGTGAATTGGAACGAAATGGCCAATAGATAAGACCATTTTACATTTTGGGCCCAAGTTAGAAGCAGAGCCTAAGGTGTAAATTATCGATAGTCCATATCTCTGAAACTATAAGAGATAATGCAATTTCGCAACCGGCAATGTAATTAGCATGCCGAATATTACTTGGAATGTGAATTGGGACGAAATCGCCAATAGATAAGGCCATTTTACAATTTGGGCCCAAGTTAGAAGCAGAGCCTAAGGTGTAAATTATCGATAGTCCATATCTCGGAATCTATAAGAGATAATGCAATTTGGCAACCGGCAATGTAATTAGCATGCCGAATATTACTTGGAATGTGAATTGGAACGAAATCGCCAATAGATAAGACCATTTTACAATTTGGGCCCAAGTTAGAAGCAGAGCCTAAGGTGTAAATTATGGATAGTCCATATCTCGGAAACTATAAGAGATAATGCAATTTGGCAACCGGCAATGTAATTAGCATGCCGAATATTACTTGGAATGTGAATTGGAACGAAATCGCCAATATGTAAGACCATTTTACAATTTGGGCCCAAGTTAGAAGCAGAGCCTAAGGTGTAAATTATCGATAGTCCATATCTCGGAAACTATAAGAGATAATTCAATTTGGCAACCGGCAATGTAATTAGCATGCCGAATATTACTTGGAATGTGAATTGGAACGAAATCGCCAATAGATAAGACCATTTTACAATTTGGGCCCAAGTTAGAAGCAGAGCCTAAGGTGTAAATTATCGATAGTCCATATCTCTGAAACTATAAGAGATAATGCAATGTCGCAACCGGCAATGTAATTAGCATGCCGAATATTACTTGGAATGTGAATTGGGACGAAATCGCCAATAGATAAGGCCATTTTACAATTTGGGCCCAAGTTAGAAGCAGAGCCTAAGGTGTAAATTATCGATAGTCCATATCTCGGAAACTATAAGAGATAATGCAATTTGGCAACCGGCAATGTAATTAGCATGCCGAATATTACTTGGAATGTGAATTGGAACGAAATCGCCAATAGATAAGACCATTTTACAATTTGGGCCCTAGTTAGAAGCAGAGCCTAAGGTGTAAATTATCGATAGTCCATATCTCGGAAACTATAAGAGATAATGCAATTTGGCAACCGGCAATGTAATTAGCATGCCGAATATTACTTGGAATGTGAATTGGAACGAAATCGCCAATAGATAAGACCATTTTACAATTTGGGCCCAAGTTAGAAGCAGAGCCTAAGGTGTAAATTATCGATAGTCCATATCTCGGAAACTATAAGAGATAATGCAATTTGGCAACCGGCAATGTAATTAGCATGCCGAATATTACTTGGAATGTGAATTGGGACGAAATCGCCAATAGATAAGGCCATTTTACAATTTGGGCCCAAGTTAGAAGCAGAGCCTAAGGTGTAAATTATCGATAGTCCATATCTCGGAAACTATAAGAGATAATGCAATTTGGCAACCGGCAATGTAATTAGCATGCCGAATATTACTTGGAATGTGAATTGGAACGAAATCGCCAATAAATAAGACCATTTTACAATTTGGGCCCAAGTTAGAAGCAGAGCCTAAGGTGTAAATTATTGATAGTCCATATCTCGGAAACTATAAGAGATAATGCAATTTGGCAACCGGCAATGTAATTAGCATGCCGAATATTACTTGGAATGTGAATTGGAACGAAATCGCCAATAGATAAGACCATTTTACAATTTGGGCCCAAGTTAGAAGCAGAGCCTAAGGTGTAAATTATCGATAGTCCATATCTCTGAAACTATAAGAGATAATGCAATTTCGCAACCGGCAATGTAATTAGCATGCCGAATATTACTTGGAATGTGAATTGGGACGAAATCGCCAATAGATAAGGCCATTTTACAATTTGGGCCCAAGTTAGAAGCAGAGCCTAAGGTGTAAATTATCGATAGTCCATATCTCGGAAACTATAAGAGATAATGCAATTTGGCAACCGGCAATGTAATTAGCATGCCGAATATTACTTGGAATGTGAATTGGAACGAAATCGCCAATAAATAAGACCATTTTACAATTTGGGCCCAAGTTAGAAGCAGAGCCTAAGGTGTAAATTATTGATAGTCCATATCTCGGAAACTATAAGAGATAATGCAATTTGGCAACCGGCAATGTAATTAGCATGCCGAATATTACTTGGAATGTGAATTGGAACGAAACCGCCAATAGATAAGACCATTTTACAATTTGGGCCCAAGTTAGAAGCAGAGCCTAAGGTGTAAATTATCGATAGTCCATATCTCGGAAACTATAAGAGATAATGCAATTTGGCAACCGGCAATGTAATTAGCATGCCGAATATTACTTGGAATGTGAATTGGAACGAAATCGCCATTAGATAAGGCCATTTTACAATTTGGGCCCAAGTTAGAAGCAGAGCCTAAGGTGTAAATTATCGATAGTCCATATCTCGGAAACTATAAGAGATAATGCAATTTCGCAACCGGCAATGTAATTAGCATGCCGAATATCACTTGGAATGTGAATTGGGACGAAATCGCCAATAGATAAGACCATTTTACAATTTTGGCTCAAGTTAGAAGCAGAGCCTAAGGTGTAAATAATCGATAGTCCATATCTCGGAAACTATAAGAGATAATGCAATTTGGCAACCGGCAATGTAATTAGCATGCCGAATATTACTTGGAATGTGAATTGGAACGAAATCGCCAATAGATAAGACCATTTTACAATTTGGGCCCAAGTTAGAAGCAGAGCCTAAGGTGTAAATTATTGATAGTCCATATCTTGGAAACTATAAGAGATAATGCAATTTCGCAACCGGCAATGTAATTAGCATGCCGAATATCACTTGGAATGTGAATTGGGACGAAATCGCCAATAGATAAGACCATTTTACAATTTGGGCCCAAGTTAGAAGCAGAGCCTAAGGTGTAAATTATCGATAGTCCATATCTCGGAAACTATAAGAGATAATGCAATTTGGCAACCGGCAATGTAATTAGCATGCCGAATATTACTTGGAATGTGAACTGGAACGAAATCGCCAATAGATAAGACCATTTTACAATTTGGGCCCAAGTTAGAAGCAGAGCCTATGGTGTAAATTATCGATAGTCCATATCTCGGAAACTATAAGAGATAATGGAATTTGGCAACCGGCAATGTAATTAGCATGCCGAATATTACTTGGAATGTGAATTGGAACGAAATCGCCAATAGATTAGACCATTTTACAATTTGGGCCCAAGTTAGAAGCAGAGCCTAAGGTGTAAATTATCGATAGTCCATATCTCGGAAACTATAAGAGATAATGCAATTTGGCAACCGGCAATGTAATTAGCATGCCGAATATTACTTGGAATGTGAATTGGAACGAAATCGCCAATAGATAAGACCATTTTACAATTTGGGCCCAAGTTAGAAGCAGAGCCTAAGGTGTAAATTATCGATAGTCCATATCTCGGAAACTATAAGAGATAATGCAATTTGGCAACCGGCAATGTAATTAGCATGCCGAATATTACTTGGAATGTGAATTGGAACGAAATCGCCAATAGATAAGACCATTTTACAATTTGGGCCCAAGTTAGAAGCAGAGCCTAAGGTGTAGATTATCGATAGTCCATATCTCTGAAACTATAAGAGATAATGCAATTTCGCAACCGGCGATGTAATTAGCATGCCGAATATTACTTGGAATGTGAATTGGGACGAAATCGCCAATAGATAAGGCCATTTTACAATTTGGGCCCAAGTTAGAAGCAGAGCCTAAGGTGTAAATTATCGATAGTCCATATCTCGGAAGCTATAAGAGATAATGCAATTTGGCAACCGGCAATGTAATTAGCATGCCGAATATTACTTGGAATGTGAATTGGAACGAAATCGCCAATAGATAAGACCATTTTACAATTTGGGCCCAAGTTAGAAGCAGAGCCTAAGGTGTAAATTATTGATAGTCCATATCTCGGAAACTATAAGAGATAATGCAATTTCGCAACCGGCAATGTAATTAGCATGCCGAATATTACTTGGAGTGTGAATTGGAACGAAATCGCCAATAGATAAGACCATTTTACAATTTGGGCCCAAGCTAGAAGCAGAGCCTAAGGTGTAATTTATCGATAGTCCATATCTCGGAAACTATAAGAGATAATGCAATTTGGCAACCGGCAATGTAATTAGCATGCCGAATATTACTTGGAATGTGAATTGGAACGAAATCGCCAATAGATAAGACCATTTTACAATTTGGGCCCAAGTTAGAAGCAGAGCCTAAGGTGTAAATTATGGATAGTCCATATCTCGGAAACTATAAGAGATAATGCAATTTGGCAACCGGCAATGTAATTAGCATGCCGAATATTACTTGGAATGTGAATTGGAACGAAATCGCCAATAGATAAGACCATTTTACAATTTGGGCCCAAGTTAGAAGCAGAGCCTAAGGTGTAAATTATTGATAGTCCATATCTCTGAAACTATAAGAGATAATGCAATTTCGCAACCGGCAATGTAATTAGCATGCCGGATATTACTTGGAGTGTGAATTGGAACGAAATCGCCAATAGATAAGACCATTTTACAATTTGGGCCCAAGTTAGAAGCAGAGCCTAAGGTGTAAATTATCGATAGTCCATATCTCGGAAACTATAAGAGATAATGCAATTTGGCAACCGGCAATGTAATTAGCATGCCAAATATTACTTGGAATGTGAATTGGAACGAAATCGCCAATAGATAAGACCATTTTACAATTTGGGCCCAAGTTAGAAGCAGAGCCTAAGGTGTAAATTATGGATAGTCCATATCTCGGAAACTATAAGAGATAATGCAATTTGGCAACCGGCAATGTAATTAGCATGCCGAATATTACTAGGAATGTGAATTGGAACGAAATCGCCAATATGTAAGACCATTTTACAATTTGGGCCCAAGTTAGAAGCAGAGCCTAAGGTGTAAATTATCGATAGTCCATATCTCGGAAACTATAAGAGATAATTCAATTTGGCAACCGGCAATGTAATTAGCATGCCGAATATTACTTGGAATGTGAATTGGAACGAAATCGCCAATAGATAAGACCATTTTACAATTTGGGCCCAAGTTAGAAGCAGAGCCTAAGGTGTAAATTATCGATAGTCCATATCTCTGAAACTATAAGAGATAATGCAATTTCGCAACCGGCAATGTAATTAGCATGCCGAATATTACTTGGAATGTGAATTGGGACGAAATCGCCAATAGATAAGGCCATTTTACAATTTGGGCCCAAGTTAGAAGCAGAGCCTAAGGTGTAAATTATCGATAGTCCATATCTCGGAAACTATAAGAGATAATGCAATTTGGCAACCGGCAATGTAATTAGCATGCCGAATATTACTTGGAATGTGAATTGGAACGAAATCGCCAATAGATAAGACCATTTTACAATTTGGGCCCAAGTTAGAAGCAGAGCCTAAGGTGTAAATTATCGATAGTCCATATCTCGGAAACTATAAGAGATAATGCAATTTGGCAACCGGCAATGTAATTAGCATGCCGAATATTACTTGGAATGTGAATTGGAACGAAATCGCCAATAGATAAGACCATTTTACAATTTGGGCCCAAGTTAGAAGCAGAGCCTAAGGTGTAAATTATCGATAGTCCATATCTCGGAAACTATAAGAGATAATGCAATTTGGCAACCGGCAATGTAATTAGCATGCCGAATATTACTTGGAATGTGAATTGGAACGAAATGGCCAATAGATAAGACCATTTTACATTTTGGGCCCAAGTTAGAAGCAGAGCCTAAGGTGTAAATTATCGATAGTCCATATCTCTGAAACTATAAGAGATAATGCAATTTCGCAACCGGCAATGTAATTAGCATGCCGAATATTACTTGGAATGTGAATTGGGACGAAATCGCCAATAGATAAGGCCATTTTACAATTTGGGCCCAAGTTAGAAGCAGAGCCTAAGGTGTAAATTATCGATAGTCCATATCTCGGAAACTATAAGAGATAATGCAATTTGGCAACCGGCAATGTAATTAGCATGCCGAATATTACTTGGAATGTGAATTGGAACGAAATCGCCAATAAATAAGACCATTTTACAATTTGGGCCCAAGTTAGAAGCAGAGCCTAAGGTGTAAATTATTGATAGTCCATATCTCGGAAACTATAAGAGATAATGCAATTTCGCAACCGGCAATGTAATTAGCATGCCGAATATTACTTGGAGTGTGAATTGGAACGAAATCGTAAATAGATAAGACCATTTTACAATTTGGGCCCAAGTTAGAAGCAGAGCCTAAGGTGTAAATTATCGATAGTCCATATCTCGGAAACTATAAGAGATAATGCAATTTGGCAACAGGCAATGTAATTAGCATGCCGAATATTACTTGGAATGTGAATTGGAACGAAATCGCCAATAGATAAGACCATTTTACCATTTGGGCCCAAGTTAGAAGCAGAGCCTAAGGTGTAAATTATCGATAGTCCATATCTCGGAAACTATAAGAGATAATGCAATTTGGCAACCGGCAATGTAATTAGCATGCCGAATATTACTTGGAATGTGAATTGGAACGAAATCGCCAATAGATAAGACCATTTTACAATTTGGACCCAAGTTAGAAGCAGAGCCTAAGGTGTAAATTATCGATAGTCCATATCTCGGAAACTATAAGAGATAATGCAATTTGGCAACCGGCAATGTAATTAGCATGACGAATATTACTTGGAATGTGAATTGGAACGAAATCGCCAATAGATAAGACCATTTTACAATTTGGGCCCAAGTTAGAAGCAGAGCCTAAGGTGTATATTATCGATAGTCCATATCTCGGAAACTATAAGAGATAATGCAATTTGGCAACCGGCAATGTAATTAGCATGCCGAATATTACTTGGAATGTGAATTGGAACGAAATCGCCAATAGATAAGACCATTTTACAATTTGGGCCCAAGTTAGAAGCAGAGCCTAAGGTGTAAATTATTGATAGTCCATATCTCGGAAACTATAAGAGATAATGCAATTTCGCAACCGGCAATGTAATTAGCATGCCGAATATCACTTGGAATGTGAATTGGGACGAAATCGCCAATAGATAAGACCATTTTACAATTTGGGCCCTAGTTAGAAGCAGAGCCTAAGGTGTAAATTATCGATAGTCCATATCTCGGAAACCATAAGAGATAATGCAATTTGGCAACCGGCAATGTAATTAGCATGCCGAATATTACTTGGAATGTGAATTGGAACGAAATCGCCAATAGATAAGACCATTTTACAATTTGGGCCCAAGTTAGAAGCAGAGCCTAAGGTGTAAATTATCGATAGTCCATATCTCGGAAACTATAAGAGATAATTCAATTTGGCAACCGGCAATGTAATTATCATGCCGAATATTACTTGGAATGTGAATTGGAACGAAATCGCCAATAGATAAGACCATTTTACAATTTGGGCCCAAGTTAGAAACAGAGCCTAAGGTGTAAATTATCGATAGTCCATATCTCGGAAACTATAAGAGATAATGCAATTTGGCAACCGGCAATGTAATTAGCATGCCGAATATTACTTGGAATGTGAATTGGAACGAAATCGCCAATAGATAAGACCATTTTACAATTTGGGCCCAAGTTAGAAGCAGAGCCTAAGGTGTAAATTATCGATAGTCCATATCTCGGAAACTATAAGAGATAATTCAATTTGGCAACCGGCAATGTAATTATCATGCCGAATATTACTTGGAATGTGAATTGGAACGAAATCGCCAATAGATAAGACCATTTTACAATTTGGGCCCAAGTTAGAAACAGAGCCTAAGGTGTAAATTATCGATAGTCCATATCTCGGAAACTATAAGAGATAATGCAATTTGGCAACCGGCAATGTAATTAGCATGCCGAATATTACTTGGAATGTGAATTGGAACGAAATCGCCAATAGATAAGACCATTTTACAATTTGGGCCCAAGTTAGAAGCAGAGCCTAAGGTGTAAATTATCGATAGTCCATATCTCGGAAACTATAAGAGATAATGCAATTTGGCAACCGGCAATGTAATTAGCATGCCGAATATTACTTGGAATGTGAATTGGAACGAAATCGCCAATAGGTAAGGCCATTTTACAATTTGGGCCCAAGTTAGAAGCAGAGCCTAAGGTGTAAATTATCGATAGTCCATATCTCGGAAACTATAAGAGATAATTCAATTTGGCAACCGGCAATGTAATTAGCATGCCGAATATTACTTGGAATGTGAATTGGAACGAAATCGCCAATAGATAAGACCATTTTACAATTTGGGCCCAAGTTAGAAGCAGAGCCTAAGGTGTAAATTATCGATAGTCCATATCTCGGAAACTATAAGAGATAATGCAATTTGGCAACCGGCAATGTAATTAGCATGCCGAATATTATTTGGAATGTGAATTGGAACGAAATCGCCAATAGATAAGACCATTTTACAATTTGGGCCCAAGTTAGAAGCAGAGCCTAAGGTGTAAATTATCGATAGTCCATATCTCGGAAACTATAAGAGATAATGCAATTTGGCAACCGGCAATGTAATTAGCATGCCGAATATTATTTGGAATGTGAATTGGAACGAAATCGCCAATAGATAAGACCATTTTACAATTTGGGAGCAAGTTAGAAGCAGAGCCTAAGGTGTAAGTTATCGATAGTCCATATCTCGGAAACTATAAAAGATAATGCAATTTGGCAACCGGCAATGTAATTAGCATGCCGAATATTACTTGGAATGTGAATTGGAACGAAATCGCCAATAGATAAGACCATTTTACAATTTGGGCCCAAGTTAGAAGCAGAGCCTAAGGTGTAAATTATCGATAGTCCATATCTCGGAAACTATAAGAGATAATGCAATTTGGCAACCGGCAATGTAATTAGCATGCCGAATATTACTTGGAATGTGAATTGGAACGAAATCGCCAATAGATAAGACCATTTTACAATTTGGGCCCAAGTTAGAAGCAGAGCCTAAGGTGTAAATTATCGATAGTCCATATCTCGGAAACTATAAGAGATAATGCAATTTGGCAACCGGCAATGTAATTAGCATGCCGAATATTACTTGGAATGTGAATTGGAACGAAATCGCCAATAGATAAGACCATTTTACAATTTGGGCCCAAGTTAGTAGCAGAGCCTAAGGTGTAAATTATTGATAGTCCATATCTCGGAAACTATAAGAGATAATGCAATTTCGCAACCGGGAATGTAATTAGCATGCCGAATATCACTTGGAATGTGAATTGGGACGAAATCGCCAATAGATAAGACCATTTTACAATTTGGGCCCAAGTTAGAAGCAGAGCCTAAGGTGTAAATTATCGATAGTCCATATCTCGGAAACTATAAGAGATAATGCAATTTGGCAACCGGCAATGTAATTAGCATGCCGAATATTACTTGGAATGTGAACTGGAACGAAATCGCCAATAGATAAGACCATTTTACAATTTGGGCCCAAGTTAGAAGCAGAGCCTAAGGTGTAAATTATCGATAGTCCATATCTCGGAAACTATAAGAGATAATGCAATTTGGCAACCGGCAATGTAATTAGCATGCCGAATATTACTTGGAATGTGAATTGGAATGAAATCGCCAATAGATAAGACCATTTTACAATTTGGGCCCAAGTTAGAAGCAGAGCCTAAGGTGTAAATTATCGATAGTCCATATCTCGGAAACTATAAGAGATAATGCAATTTGGCAACCGGCAATGTAATTAGCATGCCGAATATTACTTGGAATGTGAATTGGAACGAAATCGCCAATAGATAAGACCATTTTACAATTTGGGCCCAAGTTAGAAGCAGAGCCTAAGGTGTAAATTATCGATAGTCCATATCTCGGAAACTATAAGAGATAATGCAATTTGGCAACCGGCAATGTAATTAGCATGCCGAATATTACTTGGAATGTGAATTGGAACGAAATCGCCAATAGATAAGACCATTTTACAATTTGGGCCCAAGTTAGAAGCAGAGCCTAAGGTGTAAATTATCGATAGTCCATATCTCGGAAACTATAAGAGATAATGCAATTTGGCAACCGGCAATGTAATTAGCATGCCGAATATTACTTGGAATGTGAATTGGAACGAAATGGCCAATAGATAAGACCATTTTACATTTTGGGCCCAAGTTAGAAGCAGAGCCTAAGGTGTAAATTATCGATAGTCCATATCTCTGAAACTATAAGAGATAATGCAATTTCGCAACCGGCAATGTAATTAGCATGCCGAATATTACTTGGAATGTGAATTGGGACGAAATCGCCAATAGATAAGGCCATTTTACAATTTGGGCCCAAGTTAGAAGCAGAGCCTAAGGTGTAAATTATCGATAGTCCATATCTCGGAAACTATAAGAGATAATGCAATTTGGCAACCGGCAATGTAATTAGCATGCCGAATATTACTTGGAATGTGAATTGGAACGAAATCGCCAATAAATAAGACCATTTTACAATTTGGGCCCAAGTTAGAAGCAGAGCCTAAGGTGTAAATTATTGATAGTCCATATCTCGGAAACTATAAGAGATAATGCAATTTCGCAACCGGCAATGTAATTAGCATGCCGAATATTACTTGGAGTGTGAATTGGAACGAAATCGTAAATAGATAAGACCATTTTACAATTTGGGCCCAAGTTAGAAGCAGAGCCTAAGGTGTAAATTATCGATAGTCCATATCTCGGAAACTATAAGAGATAATGCAATTTGGCAACAGGCAATGTAATTAGCATGCCGAATATTACTTGGAATGTGAATTGGAACGAAATCGCCAATAGATAAGACCATTTTACCATTTGGGCCCAAGTTAGAAGCAGAGCCTAAGGTGTAAATTATCGATAGTCCATATCTCGGAAACTATAAGAGATAATGCAATTTGGCAACCGGCAATGTAATTAGCATGCCGAATATTACTTGGAATGTGAATTGGAACGAAATCGCCAATAGATAAGACCATTTTACAATTTGGACCCAAGTTAGAAGCAGAGCCTAAGGTGTAAATTATCGATAGTCCATATCTCGGAAACTATAAGAGATAATGCAATTTGGCAACCGGCAATGTAATTAGCATGACGAATATTACTTGGAATGTGAATTGGAACGAAATCGCCAATAGATAAGACCATTTTACAATTTGGGCCCAAGTTAGAAGCAGAGCCTAAGGTGTATATTATCGATAGTCCATATCTCGGAAACTATAAGAGATAATGCAATTTGGCAACCGGCAATGTAATTAGCATGCCGAATATTACTTGGAATGTGAATTGGAACGAAATCGCCAATAGATAAGACCATTTTACAATTTGGGCCCAAGTTAGAAGCAGAGCCTAAGGTGTAAATTATTGATAGTCCATATCTCGGAAACTATAAGAGATAATGCAATTTCGCAACCGGCAATGTAATTAGCATGCCGAATATCACTTGGAATGTGAATTGGGACGAAATCGCCAATAGATAAGACCATTTTACAATTTGGGCCCTAGTTAGAAGCAGAGCCTAAGGTGTAAATTATCGATAGTCCATATCTCGGAAACCATAAGAGATAATGCAATTTGGCAACCGGCAATGTAATTAGCATGCCGAATATTACTTGGAATGTGAATTGGAACGAAATCGCCAATAGATAAGACCATTTTACAATTTGGGCCCAAGTTAGAAGCAGAGCCTAAGGTGTAAATTATCGATAGTCCATATCTCGGAAACTATAAGAGATAATTCAATTTGGCAACCGGCAATGTAATTATCATGCCGAATATTACTTGGAATGTGAATTGGAACGAAATCGCCAATAGATAAGACCATTTTACAATTTGGGCCCAAGTTAGAAACAGAGCCTAAGGTGTAAATTATCGATAGTCCATATCTCGGAAACTATAAGAGATAATGCAATTTGGCAACCGGCAATGTAATTAGCATGCCGAATATTACTTGGAATGTGAATTGGAACGAAATCGCCAATAGATAAGACCATTTTACAATTTGGGCCCAAGTTAGAAGCAGAGCCTAAGGTGTAAATTATCGATAGTCCATATCTCGGAAACTATAAGAGATAATTCAATTTGGCAACCGGCAATGTAATTATCATGCCGAATATTACTTGGAATGTGAATTGGAACGAAATCGCCAATAGATAAGACCATTTTACAATTTGGGCCCAAGTTAGAAACAGAGCCTAAGGTGTAAATTATCGATAGTCCATATCTCGGAAACTATAAGAGATAATGCAATTTGGCAACCGGCAATGTAATTAGCATGCCGAATATTACTTGGAATGTGAATTGGAACGAAATCGCCAATAGATAAGACCATTTTACAATTTGGGCCCAAGTTAGAAGCAGAGCCTAAGGTGTAAATTATCGATAGTCCATATCTCGGAAACTATAAGAGATAATGCAATTTGGCAACCGGCAATGTAATTAGCATGCCGAATATTACTTGGAATGTGAATTGGAACGAAATCGCCAATAGGTAAGGCCATTTTACAATTTGGGCCCAAGTTAGAAGCAGAGCCTAAGGTGTAAATTATCGATAGTCCATATCTCGGAAACTATAAGAGATAATTCAATTTGGCAACCGGCAATGTAATTAGCATGCCGAATATTACTTGGAATGTGAATTGGAACGAAATCGCCAATAGATAAGACCATTTTACAATTTGGGCCCAAGTTAGAAGCAGAGCCTAAGGTGTAAATTATCGATAGTCCATATCTCGGAAACTATAAGAGATAATGCAATTTGGCAACCGGCAATGTAATTAGCATGCCGAATATTATTTGGAATGTGAATTGGAACGAAATCGCCAATAGATAAGACCATTTTACAATTTGGGCCCAAGTTAGAAGCAGAGCCTAAGGTGTAAATTATCGATAGTCCATATCTCGGAAACTATAAGAGATAATGCAATTTGGCAACCGGCAATGTAATTAGCATGCCGAATATTATTTGGAATGTGAATTGGAACGAAATCGCCAATAGATAAGACCATTTTACAATTTGGGAGCAAGTTAGAAGCAGAGCCTAAGGTGTAAGTTATCGATAGTCCATATCTCGGAAACTATAAAAGATAATGCAATTTGGCAACCGGCAATGTAATTAGCATGCCGAATATTACTTGGAATGTGAATTGGAACGAAATCGCCAATAGATAAGACCATTTTACAATTTGGGCCCAAGTTAGAAGCAGAGCCTAAGGTGTAAATTATCGATAGTCCATATCTCGGAAACTATAAGAGATAATGCAATTTGGCAACCGGCAATGTAATTAGCATGCCGAATATTACTTGGAATGTGAATTGGAACGAAATCGCCAATAGATAAGACCATTTTACAATTTGGGCCCAAGTTAGAAGCAGAGCCTAAGGTGTAAATTATCGATAGTCCATATCTCGGAAACTATAAGAGATAATGCAATTTGGCAACCGGCAATGTAATTAGCATGCCGAATATTACTTGGAATGTGAATTGGAACGAAATCGCCAATAGATAAGACCATTTTACAATTTGGGCCCAAGTTAGTAGCAGAGCCTAAGGTGTAAATTATTGATAGTCCATATCTCGGAAACTATAAGAGATAATGCAATTTCGCAACCGGGAATGTAATTAGCATGCCGAATATCACTTGGAATGTGAATTGGGACGAAATCGCCAATAGATAAGACCATTTTACAATTTGGGCCCAAGTTAGAAGCAGAGCCTAAGGTGTAAATTATCGATAGTCCATATCTCGGAAACTATAAGAGATAATGCAATTTGGCAACCGGCAATGTAATTAGCATGCCGAATATTACTTGGAATGTGAACTGGAACGAAATCGCCAATAGATAAGACCATTTTACAATTTGGGCCCAAGTTAGAAGCAGAGCCTAAGGTGTAAATTATCGATAGTCCATATCTCGGAAACTATAAGAGATAATGCAATTTGGCAACCGGCAATGTAATTAGCATGCCGAATATTACTTGGAATGTGAATTGGAATGAAATCGCCAATAGATAAGACCATTTTACAATTTGGGCCCAAGTTAGAAGCAGAGCCTAAGGTGTAAATTATCGATAGTCCATATCTCGGAAACTATAAGAGATAATGCAATTTGGCAACCGGCAATGTAATTAGCATGCCGAATATTACTTGGAATGTGAATTGGAACGAAATCGCCAATAGGTAAGACCATTTTACAATTTGGGCCCAAGTTAGAAGCAGAGCCTAAGGTGTAAATTATCGATAGTCCATATCTCGGAAACTATAAGAGATAATTCAATTTGGCAACCGGCAATGTAATTAGCATGCCGAATATTACTTGGAATGTGAATTGGAACGAAATCGCCAATAGATAAGACCATTTTACAATTTGGGCCCAAGTTAGAAGCAGAGCCTAAGGTGTAAATTATCGATAGTCCATATCTCGGAAACTATAAGAGATAATGCAATTTGGCAACCGGCAATGTAATTAGCATGCCGAATATTACTTGGAATGTGAATTGGAACGAAATCGCCAATAGATAAGACCATTTTACAATTTGGGAGCAAGTTAGAAGCAGAGCCTAAGGTGTAAATTATCGATAGTCCGTATCTCGGAAACTATAAGAGATAATGCAATTTGGCAACCGGCAATGTAATTAGCATGCCGAATATTACTTGGAATGTGAATTGGAACGAAATCGCCAATAGATAAGACCATTTTACAATTTGGGCCCAAGTTAGAAGCAGAGCCTAAAGTGTAAATTATCGATAGTCCATATCTCGGAAACTATAAGAGATAATGCAATTTGGCAACCGGCAATGTAATTAGCATGCCGAATATTACTTGGAATGTGAATTGGAACGAAATCGCCAATAGATAAGACCATTTTACAATTTGGGCCCAAGTTAGAAGCAGAGCCTAAGGTGTAAATTATTGATAGTCCATATCTCGGAAACTATAAGAGATAATGCAATTTCGCAACCGGCAATGTAATTAGCATGCCGAATATCACTTGGAATGTGAATTGGGACGAAATCGCCAATAGATAAGACCATTTTACAATTTGGGCCCAAGTTAGAAGCAGAGCCTAAGGTGTAAATTATCGATAGTCCATATCTCGGAAACTATAAGAGATAATGCAATTTGGCAACCGGCAATGTAATTAGCATGCCGAATATTACTTGGAATGTGAATTGGAACGAAATCGCCAATAGATAAGACCATTTTACAATTTGGGCCCAAGTTAGAAGCAGAGCCTAAGGTGTAAATTATCGATAGTCCATATCTCGGAAACTATAAGAGATAATGCAATTTCGCAACCGGCAATGTAATTAGCATGCCGAATATTACTTGGAGTGTGAATTGGAACGAAATCGCCAATAGATAAGACCATTTTACAATTTGGGCCCAAGTTAGAAGCAGAGCCTAAGGTGTAAATTATCGATAGTCCATATCTCGGAAACTATAAGAGATAATGCAATTTGGCAACCGGCAATGTAATTAGCATGCCGAATATTACTTGGAATGTGAATTGGAACGAAATCGCCAATAGATAAGACCATTTTACAATTTGGGCCCAAGTTAGAAGCAGAGCTTAAGGTGTAAATTATCGATAGTCCATATCTCGGAAACTATAAGTGATAATGCAATTTGGCAACCGGCAATGTAATTAGCATGCCGAATATTACTTGGAATGTGAATTGGAACGAAATCGCCAATAGATAAGACCATTTTACAATTTGGGCCCAAGTTAGAAGCAGAGCCTATGGTGTAAATTATCGATAGTCCATATCTCGGAAACTATAAGAGATAATGCAATTTGGCAACCGGCAGTGTAATTAGCATGCCGAATATTACTTGGAATGTGAATTGGAACGAAACCGCCAATAGATAAGACCATTTTACAATTTGGGCCCAAGTTAGAAGCAGAGCCTAAGGTGTAAATTATCGATAGTCCATATCTCGGAAACTATAAGAGATAATGCAATTTGGCAACCGGCAATGTAATTAGCATGCCGAATATTACTTGGAATGTGAATTGGAACGAAATCGCCAATAGATAAGACCATTTTACAATTTGGGCCCAAGTTAGAAGCAGAGCCTAAGGTGTAAATTATCGATAGTCCATATCTCGGAAACTATAAGAGATAATGCAATTTGGCAACCGGCAATGATATTAGCATGCCGAATATTACTTGGAATGTGAATTGGAACGAAATCGCCAATAGATAAGACCATTTTACAATTTGGGCCCAAGTTAGAAGCAGAGCCTAAGGTGTAAATTATCGATAGTCCATATCTCGGAAACTATAAGAGATAATGCAATTTGGCAACCGGCAATGTAATTAACATGCCGAATATTACTTGGAATGTGAATTGGAACGAAATCGAAAATAGATAAGACCATTTTACAATTTGGGAGCAAGTTAGAAGCAGAGCCTAAGGTGTAAATTATCGATAGTCCATATCTCGGAAACTATAAGAGATAATGCAATTTGGCAACCGGCAATGTAATTAGCATGCCGAATATTACTTGGAATGTGAATTGGAACGAAATCGCCAATAGATAAGACCATTTTACAATTTGGGCCCAAATTAGAAGCAGAGCCTATGGTGTAAATTATCGATAGTCCATATCTCGGAAACTATAAGAGATAATGCAATTTGGCAACCGGCAATGTAATTAGCATGCCGAATATTACTTGGAATGTGAATTGGAACGAAATCGCCAATAGATAAGACCATTTTACAATTTGGGCCCAAGTTAGAAGCAGAGCCTAAGGTGTAAATTATCGATAGTCCATATCTCGGAAACTATAAGAGATAATGCAATTTGGCAACCGGCAATGTAATTAGCATGCCGAATATTACTTGGAATGTGAATTGGAACGAAATCGCCAATAGAGAAGACCATTTTACAATTTGGGCCCAAGTTAGAAGCAGAGCCTAAGGTGTAAATTATCGATAGTCCATATCTCGGAAACTATAAGAGATAATGCAATTTGGCAACCGGCAATATAATTAGCATGCCGAATATTACTTGGAATGTGAATTGGAACGAAATCGCCAATAGATAAGACCATTTTACAATTTGGGCCCAAGTTAGAAACAGAGCCTAAGGTGTAAATTATCGATAGTCCATATCTCGGAAACTATAAGAGATAATGCAATTTGGCAACCGGCAATGTAATTAGCATGCCGAATATTACTTGGAATGTGAATTGGAACGAAATCGCCAATAGAGAAGACCATTTTACAATTTGGGCCCAAGTTAGAAGCAGAGCCTAAGGTGTAAATTATCGATAGTCCATATCTCGGAAACTATAAGAGATAATGCAATTTGGCAACCGGCAATGTAATTAGCAAGCCGAATATTACTTGGAATGTGAATTGGAACGAAATCGCCAATAGATAAGACCATTTTACAATTTGGGCCCAAGTTAGAAGCAGAGCCTAAGGTGTAAATTATCGATAGTCCATATCTCGGAAACTATAAGAGATAATGCAATTTGGCAACCGGCAATGTAATTAGCATGCCGAATATTACTTGGAATGTGAATTGGAACGAAATCGCCAATAGATAAGACCATTTTACAATTTGGGCCCAAGTTAGAAGCTGAGCCTAAGGTGTAAATTATCGATAGTCCATATCTCGGAAACTATAAGAGATAATGCAATTTGGCAACCGGCAATGTAATTAGCATGCCGAATATTACTTGGAATGTGAATTGGAACGAAATCGCCAATAGATAAGACCATTTTACAATTTGGGCCCAAGTTAGAAGCAGAGCCTAAGGTGTAAATTATTGATAGTCCATATCTCGGAAACTATAAGAGATAATGCAATTTCGCAACCGGCAATGTAATTAGCATGCCGAATATTACTTGGAGTGTGAATTGGAACGAAATCGCCAATAGATAAGACCATTTTACAATTTGGGCCCAAGTTAGAAGCAGAGCCTAAGGTGTAAATTATCGATAGTCCATATCTCGGAAACTATAAGAGATAATGCAATTTGGCAACCGGCAATGTAATTAGCATGCCGAATATTACTTGGAATGTGAATTGGAACGAAATCGCCAATAGATAAGACCATTTTACAATTTGGGCCCAAGTTAGAAGCAGAGCCTAAGGTGTAAATTATCGATAGTCCATATCTCGGAAACTATAAGAGATAATGCAATTTGGCAACCGGCAATATAATTAGCATGCCGAATATTACTTGGAATGTGAATTGGAACGAATTCGCCAATAGATAAGACCATTTTACAATTTGGGCCCAAGTTAGAAGCAGAGCCTAAGGTGTAAATTATCGATAGTCCATATCTCGGAAACTATAAGAGATAATGCAATTTGGCAACCGGCAATGTAATTAGCATGCCGAATATTACTTGGAATGTGAATTGGAACGAAATCGCCAATAGATAAGACCATTTTACAATTTGGGCCCAAGTTAGAAGCAGAGCCTAAGGTGTAAATTATCGATAGTCCATATCTCGGAAACTATAAGAGATAATGCAATTTGGCAACCGGCAATGTAATTAGCATGCCGAATATTACTTGGAATGTGAATTGGAACGAAATCGCCAATAGATAAGACCATTTTACAATTTGGGCCCAAGTTAGAAGCAGAGCCTAAGGTGTAAATTATTGATAGTCCATATCTCGGAAACTATAAGAGATAATGCAATTTCGCAACCGGCAATGTAATTAGCATGCCGAATATCACTTGGAATGTGAATTGGGACGAAATCGCCAATAGATAAGACCATTTTACAATTTGGGCCCAAGTTAGAAGCAGAGCCTAAGGTGTAAATTATCGATAGTCCATATCTCGGAAACTATAAGAGATAATGCAATTTTGCAACCGGCAATGTAATTAGCATGCCGAATATTACTTGGAATGTGAATTGGAACGAAATCGCCAATAGATAAGACCATTTTACAATTTGGGAGCAAGTTAGAAGCAGAGCCTAAGGTGTAAATAATCGATAGTCCATATCTCGGAAACTATAAGAGATAATGCAATTTGGCAACCGGCAATGTAATTAGCATGCCGAATATTACTTGGAATGTGAATTGGGACGAAATCGCCAATAGATAAGACCATTTTACAATTTGGGCCCAAGTTAGAAGCAGAGCCTAAGGTGTAAATTATCGATAGTCCATATCTCGGAAACTATAAGAGATAATGCAATTTGGCAACCGGCAATGTAATTAGCATGCCGAATATTACTTGGAATGTGAATTGCAACGAAATCGCCAATAGATAAGACAATTTTACAATTTGGGCCCAAGTTAGAAGCAGAGCCTAAGGTGTAAATTATCGATAGTCCATATCTCGGAAACTATAAGAGATAATGCAATTTGGCAACCGGCAATGTAATTAGCATGCCGAATATTACTTGGAATGTGAATTGGAACGAAATCGCCAATAGATAAGACCATTTTACAATTTGGGCCCAAGTTAGAAGCAGAGCCTAAGGTGTAAATTATTGATAGTCCATATCTCGGAAACTATAAGAGATAATGCAATTTGGCAACCGGCAATGTAATTAGCATGCCGAATATTACTTGGAATGTGAATTGGAACGAAATCGCCAATAGATAAGACCATTTTACAATTTGGGCCCAAGTTAGAAGCAGAGCCTAAGGTGTAAATTATCGATAGTCCATATCTCGGAAACTATAAGAGATAATGCAATTTGGCAACCGGCAATGTAATTAGCATGCCGAATATTACTTGGAATGTGAATTGGAACGAAATCGCCAATAGATAAGACCATTTTACAATTTGGGCCCAAGTTAGAAGCAGAGCCTAAGGTGTAAATTATCGATAGTCCATATCTCGGAAACTATAAGAGATAATGCAATTTGGCAACCGGCAATGTAATTAGCATGCCGAATATTACTTGGAATGTGAATTGGAACGAAATCGCCAATAGATAAGACCATTTTACAATTTGGGCCCAAGTTAGAAGCAGAGCCTAAGGTGTAAATTATCGATAGTCCATATCTCGGAAACTATAAGAGATAATTCAATTTGGCAACCGGCAATGTAATTAGCATGCCGAATATTACTTGGAATGTGAATTGGAACGAAATCGCCAATAGATAAGACCATTTTACAATTTGGGCCCAAGTTAGAAGCAGAGCCTAAGGTGTAAATTATCGATAGTCCATATCTCGGAAACTATAAGAGATAATGCAATTTGGCAACCGGCAATGTAATTAGCATGCCGAATATTACTTGGAATGTGAATTGGAACGAAATCGCCAATAGATAAGACCATTTTACAATTTGGGACCAAGTTAGAAGCAGAGCCTAAGGTGTAAATTATCGATAGTCCATATCTCGGAAACTATAAGAGATAATGCAATTTGGCAACCGGCAATGTAATTAGCATGCCGAATATTACTTGGAATGTGAATTGGAACGAAATCGCCAATAGATAAGACCATTTTACAATTTGGGCCCAAGTTAGAAGCAGAGCCTATGGTGTAAATTATCGATAGTCCATATCTCGGAAACTATAAGAGATAATGCAATTTGGCAACCGGCAATGTTATTAGCATGCCGAATATTACTTGGAATGTGAATTGGAACGAAATCGCCAATAGATAAGACCATTTTACAATTTGGGCCCAAGTTAGAAGCAGAGCCTAAGGTGTAAATTATCGATAGTCCATATCTCGGAAACTATAAGAGATAATGCAATTTGGCAACCGGCAATGTAATTAGCATGCCGAATATTACTTGGAATGTGAATTGGAACGAAATCGCCAATAGATAAGACCATTTTACAATTTGGGCCCAAGTTAGAAGCAGAGCCTAAGGTGTAAATTATCGATAGTCCATATCTCGGAAACTATAAGAGATAATGCAATTTGGCAACCGGCAATGTAATTAGCATGCCGAATATCACTTGGAATGTGAATTGGAACGAAATCGCCAATAGATAAGACCATTTTACAATTTGGGCCCAAGTCAGAAGCAGAGCCTAAGGTGTAAATTATCGATAGTCCATATCTCGGAAACTATAAGAGATAATGCAATTTGGCAACCGGCAATGTAATTAGCATGCCGAATATTACTTGGAATGTGAATTGGAACGAAATCGCCAATAGATAAGACCATTTTACAATTTGGGCCCAAGTTAGAAGCTGAGCCTAAGGTGTAAATTATCGATAGTCCATATCTCGGAAACTATAAGAGATAATGCAATTTGGCAACCGGCAATGTAATTAGCATGCCGAATATTACTTGGAATGTGAATTGGAACGAAATCGCCAATAGATAAGACCATTTTACAATTTGGGCCCAAGTTAGAAGCAGAGCCTAAGGTGTAAATTATTGATAGTCCATATCTCGGAAACTATAAGAGATAATGCAATTTCGCAACCGGCAATGTAATTAGCATGCCGAATATTACTTGGAGTGTGAATTGGAACGAAATCGCCAATAGATAAGACCATTTTACAATTTGGGCCCAAGTTAGAAGCAGAGCCTAAGGTGTAAATTATCGATAGTCCATATCTCGGAAACTATAAGAGATAATGCAATTTGGCAACCGGCAATGTAATTAGCATGCCGAATATTACTTGGAATGTGAATTGGAACGAAATCGCCAATAGATAAGACCATTTTACAATTTGGGCCCAAGTTAGAAGCAGAGCCTAAGGTGTAAATTATCGATAGTCCATATCTCGGAAACTATAAGAGATAATGCAATTTGGCAACCGGCAATATAATTAGCATGCCGAATATTACTTGGAATGTGAATTGGAACGAAATCGCCAATAGATAAGACCATTTTACAATTTGGGCCCAAGTTAGAAGCAGAGCCTAAGGTGTAAATTATCGATAGTCCATATCTCGGAAACTATAAGAGATAATGCAATTTGGCAACCGGCAATGTAATTAGCATGCCGAATATTACTTGGAATGTGAATTGGAACGAAATCGCCAATAGATAAGACCATTTTACAATTTGGGCCCAAGTTAGAAGCAGAGCCTAAGGTGTAAATTATCGATAGTCCATATCTCGGAAACTATAAGAGATAATGCAATTTGGCAACCGGCAATGTAATTAGCATGCCGAATATTACTTGGAATGTGAATTGGAACGAAATCGCCAATAGATAAGACCATTTTACAATTTGGGCCCAAGTTAGAAGCAGAGCCTAAGGTGTAAATTATTGATAGTCCATATCTCGGAAACTATAAGAGATAATGCAATTTCGCAACCGGCAATGTAATTAGCATGCCGAATATCACTTGGAATGTGAATTGGGACGAAATCGCCAATAGATAAGACCATTTTACAATTTGGGCCCAAGTTAGAAGCAGAGCCTAAGGTGTAAATTATCGATAGTCCATATCTCGGAAACTATAAGAGATAATGCAATTTTGCAACCGGCAATGTAATTAGCATGCCGAATATTACTTGGAATGTGAATTGGAACGAAATCGCCAATAGATAAGACCATTTTACAATTTGGGAGCAAGTTAGAAGCAGAGCCTAAGGTGTAAATAATCGATAGTCCATATCTCGGAAACTATAAGAGATAATGCAATTTGGCAACCGGCAATGTAATTAGCATGCCGAATATTACTTGGAATGTGAATTGGGACGAAATCGCCAATAGATAAGACCATTTTACAATTTGGGCCCAAGTTAGAAGCAGAGCCTAAGGTGTAAATTATCGATAGTCCATATCTCGGAAACTATAAGAGATAATGCAATTTGGCAACCGGCAATGTAATTAGCATGCCGAATATTACTTGGAATGTGAATTGCAACGAAATCGCCAATAGATAAGACAATTTTACAATTTGGGCCCAAGTTAGAAGCAGAGCCTAAGGTGTAAATTATCGATAGTCCATATCTCGGAAACTATAAGAGATAATGCAATTTGGCAACCGGCAATGTAATTAGCATGCCGAATATTACTTGGAATGTGAATTGGAACGAAATCGCCAATAGATAAGACCATTTTACAATTTGGGCCCAAGTTAGAAGCAGAGCCTAAGGTGTAAATTATTGATAGTCCATATCTCGGAAACTATAAGAGATAATGCAATTTCGCAACCGGCAATGTAATTAGCATGCCGAATATCACTTGGAATGTGAATTGGGACGAAATCGCCAATAGGTAAGACCATTTTACAATTTGGGCCCAAGTTAGAAGCAGAGCCTAAGGTGTAAATTATCGATAGTCCGTATCTCGGAAACTATAAGAGATAATGCAATTTGGCAACCGGCAATGTAATTAGCATGCCGAATATTACTTGGAATGTGAATTGGAACGAAATCGCCAATAGATAAGACCATTTTACAATTTGGGCCCAAGTCAGAAGCAGAGCCTAAGGTGTAAATTATCGATAGTCCATATCTCGGAAACAATAAGAGATAATGCAATTTGGCAACCGGCAATGTAATTAGCATGCCGAATATTACTTGGAATGTGAATTGGAACGAAATCGCCAATAGGTAAGACCATTTTACAATTTGGGCCCAAGTTAAAAGCAGAGCCTAAGGTGTAAATTATCGATAGTCCATATCTCGGAAACTATAAGAGATAATTCAATTTGGCAACCGGCAATGTAATTAGCATGCCGAATATTACTTGGAATGTGAATTGGAACGAAATCGCCAATAGATAAGACCATTTTACAATTTGGGCCCAAGTTAGAAGCAGAGCCTAAGGTGTAAATTATCGATAGTCCATATCTCGGAAACTATAAGAGATAATGCAATTTGGCAACCGGCAATGTAATTAGCATGCCGAATATTACTTGGAATGTGAATTGGAACGAAATCGCCAATAGATAAGACCATTTTACAATTTGGGAGCAAGTTAGAAGCAGAGCCTAAGGTGTAAATTATCGATAGTCCATATCTCGGAAACTATAAGAGATAATGCAATTTGGCAACCGGCAATGTAATTAGCATGCCGAATATTACTTGGAATGTGAATTGGAACGAAATCGCCAATAGATAAGACCATTTTACAATTTGGGCCCAAGTTAGAAGCAGAGCCTATGGTGTAAATTATCGATAGTCCATATCTCGGAAACTATAAGAGATAATGCAATTTGGCAAACGGCAATGTTTTTAGCATGCCGAATATTACTTGGAATGTGAATTGGAACGAAATCGCTAATAGATAAGACCATTTTACAATTTGGGCCCAAGTTAGAAGCAGAGCCTAAGGTGTAAATTATCGATAGTCCATATCTCGGAAACTATAAGAGATAATGCAATTTGGCAACCGGCAATGTAATTAGCATGCCGAATATTACTTGGAATGTGAATTGGAACGAAATCGCCAATAGATAAGACCATTTTACAATTTGGGCCCAAGTTAGAAGCAGAGCCTAAGGTGTAAATTATTGATAGTCCATATCTCGGAAACTATAAGAGATAATGCAATTTCGCAACCGGCAATGTAATTAGCATGCCGAATATCACTTGGAATGTGAATTGGGACGAAATCGCCAATAGATAAGACCATTTTACAATTTGGGCCCAAGTTAGAAGCAGAGCCTAAGGTGTAAATTATCGATAGTCCATATCTCGGAAACTATAAGAGATAATGCAATTTGGCAACCGGCAATGTAATTAGCATGCCGAATATTACTTGGAATGTGAATTGGAAGGAAATCGCCAATAGATAAGACCATTTTACAATTTGGGCCCAAGTTAGAAGCAGAGCCTAAGGTGTAAATTATCGATAGTCCATATCTCGGAAACTATAAGAGATAATGCAATTTCGCAACCGGCAATGTAATTAGCATGCCGAATATCACTTGGAATGTGAATTGGGACGAAATCGCCAATAGATAAGACCATTTTACAATTTGGGCCCAAGTTAGAAGCAGAGCCTAAGGTGTAAATTATCGATAGTCCATATCTCGGAAACTATAAGAGATAATGCAATTTGGCAACCGGCAATGTAATTAGCATGCCGAATATTACTTGGAATGTGAATTGGAACGAAATCGCCAATAGATAAGACCATTTTACAATATGGGCCCAAGTTAGAAGCAGAGCCTAAGGAGTAAATTATCGATAGTCCATAACTCGGAAACTATAAGAGATAATGCAATTTGGCAACCGGCAATGTAATTAGCATGCCGAATATTACTTGGAATGTGAATTGGAACGAAATCGCCAATAGATAAGACCATTTTACAATTTGGGCCCAAGTTAGAAGCAGAGCCTAAGGTGTAATTTATTGATAGTCCATATCTCGGAAACTATAAGAGATAATGCAATTTCGCAACCGGCAATGTAATTAGGATGCCGAATGTTACTTGGAGTGTGAATTGGAACGAAATCGCCAATAGATAAGACCATTTTACAATTTGGGCCCAAGTTAGAAGCAGAGCCTAAGGTGTAAATTATCGATAGTCCATATCTCGGAAACTATAAGAGATAATGCAATTTGGCAACCGACAATATAATTAGCATGCCGAATATTACTTGGAATGTGAATTGGAACGAAATCGCCAATAGATAAGACCATTTTACAATTTGGGCCCAAGTTAGAAGCAGAGCCTAAGGTGTAAATTATCGATAGTCCATATCTCGGAAACTATTAGAGATAATGCAATTTGGCAACCGGCAATGTAATTAGCATGCCGAATATTACTTGGAATGTGAATTGGAACGAAATCGCCAATAGATAAGACCATTTTACAATTTGGGCCCAAGTTAGAAGCAGAGCCTAAGGTGTAAATTATCGATAGTCCATATCTCGGAAACTATAAGAGATAATGCAATTTGGCAACCGGCAATGTAATTAGCATGCCGAATATTACTTGGAATGTGAATTGGAACGAAATCGCCAATAGATAAGACCATTTTACAATTTGGGCCCAAGTTAGAAGCAGAGCCTAAGGTGTAAATTATTGATAGTCCATATCTAGGAAACTATAAGAGATGATGCAATTTCGCAACCGGCAATGTAATTAGCATGCCGAATATCACTTGGAATGTGAATTGGAACGAAATCGCCAATAGATAAGACCATTTTACAATTTGGGCCCAAGTTAGAAGCAGAGCCTAAGGTGTAAATTATTGATAGTCCATATCTCGGAAACTATAAGAGATAATGCAATTTCGCAACCGGCAATGTAATTAGCATGCCGAATATCACTTGGAATGTGAATTGGGACGAAATCGCCAATAGATAAGACCATTTTACAATTTGGGCCCAAGTTAGAAGCAGAGCCTAAGGTGTAAATTATCGATAGTCCATATCTCGGAAACTATAAGAGATAATGCAATTTGGCAACCGGCAATGTAATTAGCATGCCGAATATTACTTGGAATGTGAATTGGAACGAAATCGCCAATAGATAAGACCATTTTACAATTTGGGCCCAAGTTAGAAGCAGAGCCTAAGGTGTAAATTATCGATAGTCCATATCTCGGAAACTATAAAAGATAATGCAATTTGGCAACCGGCAATGTAATTAGCATGCCGAATATTACTTGGAATGTGAATTGGAAGGAAATCGCCAATAGATAAGACCATTTTACAATTTGGGCCCAAGTTAGAAGCAGAGCCTAAGGTGTAAATTATCGATAGTCCATATCTCGGAAACTATAAGAGATAATGCAATTTCGCAACCGGCAATGTAATTAGCATGCCGAATATCACTTGGAATGTGAATTGGGACGAAATCGAAAATAGATAAGACCATTTGACAATTTGGGCCCAAGTTAGAAGCAGAGCCCTAAGGTGTAAATTATCGATAGTCCATATCTCGGAAACTATAAGAGATAATGCAATTTGGCAACCGGCAATGTAATTAGCATGCCGAATATTACTTGGAATGTGAATTGGAACGAAATCGCCAATAGATAAGACCATTTTACAATATGGGCCCAAGTTAGAAGCAGAGCCTAAGGAGTAAATTATCGATAGTCCATAACTCGGAAACTATAAGAGATAATGCAATTTGGCAACCGGCAATGTAATTAGCATGCCGAATATTACTTGGAATGTGAATTGGAACGAAATCGCCAATAGATAAGACCATTTTACAATTTGGGCCCAAGTTAGAAGCAGAGCCTAAGGTGTAATTTATTGATAGTCCATATCTCGGAAACTATAAGAGATAATGCAATTTCGCAACCGGCAATGTAATTAGGATACCGAATGTTACTTGGAGTGTGAATTGGAACGAAATCGCCAATAGATAAGACCATTTTACAATTTGGGCCCAAGTTAGAAGCAGAGCCTAAGGTGTAAATTATCGATAGTCCATATCTCGGAAACTATAAGAGATAATGCAATTTGGCAACCGGCAATGTAATTAGCATGCCGAATATTACTTGGAATGTGAATTGGAACGAAATCGCCAATAGATAAGACCATTTTACAATTTGGGCCCAAGTTAGAAGCAGAGCCTAAGGTGTAAATTATCGATAGTCCATATCTCGGAAACTATTAGAGATAATGCAATTTGGCAACCGGCAATGTAATTAGCATGCCGAATATTACTTGGAATGTGAATTGGAACGAAATCGCCAATAGATAAGACCATTTTACAGTTTGGGCCCAAGTTAGAAGCAGAGCCTAAGGTGTAAATTATCGATAGTCCATATCTCGGAAACTATAAGAGATAATGCAATTTGGCAACCGGCAATGTAATTAGCATGCCGAATATTACTTGGAATGTGAATTGGAACGAAATCGCCAATAGATAAGACCATTTTACAATTTGGGCCCAAGTTAGAAGCAGAGCCTAAGGTGTAAATTATTGATAGTCCATATCTCGGAAACTATAAGAGATGATGCAATTTCGCAACCGGCAATGTAATTAGCATGCCGAATATCACTTGGAATGTGAATTGGGACGAAATCGCCAATAGATAAGACCATTTTACAATTTGGGCCCAAGTTAGAAGCAGAGCCTAAGGTGTAAATTATCGATAGTCCATATCTCGGAAACTATAAGAGATAATGCAATTTGGCAACCGGCAATGTAATTAGCATGCCGAATATTACTTGGAATGTGAATTGGAACGAAATCGCCAATAGATAAGACCATTTTACAATTTGGGAGCAAGTTAGAAGCAGAGCCTAAGGTGTAAATTATTGATAGTCCATATCTCGGAAACTATAAGAGATAATACAATTTCGCAACCGGCAATGTAATTAGCATGCCGAATATCACTTGGAATGTGAATTGGGACGAAATCGCCAATAGATAAGACCATTTTACAATTTGTGCCCAAGTTAGAAGCAGAGCCTAAGGTGTAAATTATCGATAGTCCATATCTCGGAAACTATAAGAGATAATGCAATTTGGCAACCGGCAATGTAATTAGCATGCCGAATATTACTTGGAATGTGAATTGGAACGAAATCGCCAATAGATAAGACCATTTTACAATATGGGCCCAAGTTAGAAGCAGAGCCTAAGGAGTAAATTATCGATAGTCCATAACTCGGAAACTATAAGAGATAATGCAATTTGGCAACCGGCAATGTAATTAGCATGCCGAATATTACTTGGAATGTGAATTGGAACGAAATCGCCAATAGATAAGACCATTTTACAATTTGGGCCCAAGTTAGAAGCAGAGCCTAAGGTGTAATTTATTGATAGTCCATATCTCGGAAACTATAAGAGATAATGCAATTTCGCAACCGGCAATGTAATTAGGATACCGAATGTTACTTGGAGTGTGAATTGGAACGAAATCGCCAATAGATAAGACCATTTTACAATTTGGGCCCAAGTTAGAAGCAGAGCCTAAGGTGTAAATTATCGATAGTCCATATCTCGGAAACTATAAAAGATAATGCAATTTGGCAACCGGCAATGTAATTAGCATGCCGAATATTACTTGGAATGTGAATTGGAACGAAATCGCCAATAGATAAGACCATTTTACAATTTGGGCCCAAGTTAGAAGCAGAGCCTAAGGTGTAAATTATCGATAGTCCATATCTCGGAAACTATTAGAGATAATGCAATTTGGCAACCGGCAATGTAATTAGCATGCCGAATATTACTTGGAATGTGAATTGGAACGAAATCGCCAATAGATAAGACCATTTTACAATTTGGGCCCAAGTTAGAAGCAGAGCCTAAGGTGTAAATTATCGATAGTCCATATCTCGGAAACTATAAGAGATAATGCAATTTGGCAACCGGCAATGTAATTAGCATGCCGAATATTACTTGGAATGTGAATTGGAACGAAATCGCCAATAGATAAGACCATTTTACAATTTGGGCCCAAGTTAGAAGCAGAGCCTAAGGTGTAAATTATTGATAGTCCATATCTCGGAAACTATAAGAGATGATGCAATTTCGCAACCGGCAATGTAATTAGCATGCCGAATATCACTTGGAATGTGAATTGGGACGAAATCGCCAATAGATAAGACCATTTTACAATTTGGGCCCAAGTTAGAAGCAGAGCCTAAGGTGTAAATTATCGATAGTCCATATCTCGGAAACTATAAGAGATAATGCAATTTGGCAACCGGCAATGTAATTAGCATGCCGAATATTACTTGGAATGTGAATTGGAACGAAATCGCCAATAGATAAGACCATTTTACAATTTGGGAGCAAGTTAGAAGCAGAGCCTAAGGTGTAAATTATTGATAGTCCATATCTCGGAAACTATAAGAGATAATACAATTTCGCAACCGGCAATGTAATTAGCATGCCGAATATCACTTGGAATGTGAATTGGGACGAAATCGCCAATAGATAAGACCATTTTACAATTTGTGCCCAAGTTAGAAGCAGAGCCTAAGGTGTAAATTATCGATAGTCCATATCTCGGAAACTATAAGAGATAATGCAATTTGGCAACCGGCAATGTAATTAGCATGCCGAATATTACTTGGAATGTGAATTGGAACGAAATCGCCAATAGATAAGACCATTTTACAATATGGGCCCAAGTTAGAAGCAGAGCCTAAGGAGTAAATTATCGATAGTCCATAACTCGGAAACTATAAGAGATAATGCAATTTGGCAACCGGCAATGTAATTAGCATGCCGAATATTACTTGGAATGTGAATTGGAACGAAATCGCCAATAGATAAGACCATTTTACAATTTGGGCCCAAGTTAGAAGCAGAGCCTAAGGTGTAATTTATTGATAGTCCATATCTCGGAAACTATAAGAGATAATGCAATTTCGCAACCGGCAATGTAATTAGGATGCCGAATGTTACTTGGAGTGTGAATTGGAACGAAATCGCCAATAGATAAGACCATTTTACAATTTGGGCCCAAGTTAGAAGCAGAGCCTAAGGTGTAAATTATCGATAGTCCATATCTCGGAAACTATAAGAGATAATGCAATTTGGCAACCGGCAATATAATTAGCATGCCGAATATTACTTGGAATGTGAATTGGAACGAAATCGCCAATAGATAAGACCATTTTACAATTTGGGCCCAAGTTAGAAGCAGAGCCTAAGGTGTAAATTATCGATAGTCCATATCTCGGAAACTATTAGAGATAATGCAATTTGGCAACCGGCAATGTAATTAGCATGCCGAATATTACTTGGAATGTGAATTGGAACGAAATCGCCAATAGATAAGACCATTTTACAATTTGGGCCCAAGTTAGAAGCAGAGCCTAAGGTGTAAATTATCGATAGTCCATATCTCGGAAACTATAAGAGATAATGCAATTTGGCAACCGGCAATGTAATTAGCATGCCGAATATTACTTGGAATGTGAATTGGAACGAAATCGCCAATAGATAAGACCATTTTACAATTTGGGCCCAAGTTAGAAGCAGAGCCTAAGGTGTAAATTATTGATAGTCCATATCTAGGAAACTATAAGAGATGATGCAATTTCGCAACCGGCAATGTAATTAGCATGCCGAATATCACTTGGAATGTGAATTGGAACGAAATCGCCAATAGATAAGACCATTTTACAATTTGGGCCCAAGTTAGAAGCAGAGCCTAAGGTGTAAATTATTGATAGTCCATATCTCGGAAACTATAAGAGATAATGCAATTTCGCAACCGGCAATGTAATTAGCATGCCGAATATCACTTGGAATGTGAATTGGGACGAAATCGCCAATAGATAAGACCATTTTACAATTTGGGCCCAAGTTAGAAGCAGAGCCTAAGGTGTAAATTATCGATAGTCCATATCTCGGAAACTATAAGAGATAATGCAATTTGGCAACCGGCAATGTAATTAGCATGCCGAATATTACTTGGAATGTGAATTGGAACGAAATCGCCAATAGATAAGACCATTTTACAATTTGGGCCCAAGTTAGAAGCAGAGCCTAAGGTGTAAATTATCGATAGTCCATATCTCGGAAACTATAAAAGATAATGCAATTTGGCAACCGGCAATGTAATTAGCATGCCGAATATTACTTGGAATGTGAATTGGAAGGAAATCGCCAATAGATAAGACCATTTTACAATTTGGGCCCAAGTTAGAAGCAGAGCCTAAGGTGTAAATTATCGATAGTCCATATCTCGGAAACTATAAGAGATAATGCAATTTCGCAACCGGCAATGTAATTAGCATGCCGAATATCACTTGGAATGTGAATTGGGACGAAATCGAAAATAGATAAGACCATTTGACAATTTGGGCCCAAGTTAGAAGCAGAGCCCTAAGGTGTAAATTATCGATAGTCCATATCTCGGAAACTATAAGAGATAATGCAATTTGGCAACCGGCAATGTAATTAGCATGCCGAATATTACTTGGAATGTGAATTGGAACGAAATCGCCAATAGATAAGACCATTTTACAATATGGGCCCAAGTTAGAAGCAGAGCCTAAGGAGTAAATTATCGATAGTCCATAACTCGGAAACTATAAGAGATAATGCAATTTGGCAACCGGCAATGTAATTAGCATGCCGAATATTACTTGGAATGTGAATTGGAACGAAATCGCCAATAGATAAGACCATTTTACAATTTGGGCCCAAGTTAGAAGCAGAGCCTAAGGTGTAATTTATTGATAGTCCATATCTCGGAAACTATAAGAGATAATGCAATTTCGCAACCGGCAATGTAATTAGGATACCGAATGTTACTTGGAGTGTGAATTGGAACGAAATCGCCAATAGATAAGACCATTTTACAATTTGGGCCCAAGTTAGAAGCAGAGCCTAAGGTGTAAATTATCGATAGTCCATATCTCGGAAACTATAAGAGATAATGCAATTTGGCAACCGGCAATGTAATTAGCATGCCGAATATTACTTGGAATGTGAATTGGAACGAAATCGCCAATAGATAAGACCATTTTACAATTTGGGCCCAAGTTAGAAGCAGAGCCTAAGGTGTAAATTATCGATAGTCCATATCTCGGAAACTATTAGAGATAATGCAATTTGGCAACCGGCAATGTAATTAGCATGCCGAATATTACTTGGAATGTGAATTGGAACGAAATCGCCAATAGATAAGACCATTTTACAATTTGGGCCCAAGTTAGAAGCAGAGCCTAAGGTGTAAATTATCGATAGTCCATATCTCGGAAACTATAAGAGATAATGCAATTTGGCAACCGGCAATGTAATTAGCATGCCGAATATTACTTGGAATGTGAATTGGAACGAAATCGCCAATAGATAAGACCATTTTACAATTTGGGCCCAAGTTAGAAGCAGAGCCTAAGGTGTAAATTATTGATAGTCCATATCTCGGAAACTATAAGAGATGATGCAATTTCGCAACCGGCAATGTAATTAGCATGCCGAATATCACTTGGAATGTGAATTGGGACGAAATCGCCAATAGATAAGACCATTTTACAATTTGGGCCCAAGTTAGAAGCAGAGCCTAAGGTGTAAATTATCGATAGTCCATATCTCGGAAACTATAAGAGATAATGCAATTTGGCAACCGGCAATGTAATTAGCATGCCGAATATTACTTGGAATGTGAATTGGAACGAAATCGCCAATAGATAAGACCATTTTACAATTTGGGAGCAAGTTAGAAGCAGAGCCTAAGGTGTAAATTATTGATAGTCCATATCTCGGAAACTATAAGAGATAATACAATTTCGCAACCGGCAATGTAATTAGCATGCCGAATATCACTTGGAATGTGAATTGGGACGAAATCGCCAATAGATAAGACCATTTTACAATTTGTGCCCAAGTTAGAAGCAGAGCCTAAGGTGTAAATTATCGATAGTCCATATCTCGGAAACTATAAGAGATAATGCAATTTGGCAACCGGCAATGTAATTAGCATGCCGAATATTACTTGGAATGTGAATTGGAACGAAATCGCCAATAGAGAAGACCATTTTACAATTTGGGCCCAAGTTAGAAGCAGAGCCTAAGGTGTAAATTATCGATAGTCCATATCTCGGAAACTATAAGAGATAATGCAATTTGGCAACCGGCAATGTAATTAGCAAGCCGAATATTACTTGGAATGTGAATTGGAACGAAATCGCCAATAGATAAGACCATTTTACAATTTGGGCCCAAGTTAGAAGCAGAGCCTAAGGTGTAAATTATCGATAGTCCATATCTCGGAAACTATAAGAGATAATGCAATTTGGCAACCGGCAATGTAATTAGCATGCCGAATATTACTTGGAATGTGAATTGGAACGAAATCGCCAATAGATAAGACCATTTTACAATTTGGGCCCAAGTTAGAAGCAGAGCCTAAGGTGTAAATTATCGATAGTCCATATCTCGGAAACTATAAGAGATAATGCAATTTGGCAACCGGCAATATAATTAGCATGCCGAATATTACTTGGAATGTGAATTGGAACGAATTCGCCAATAGATAAGACCATTTTACAATTTGGGCCCAAGTTAGAAGCAGAGCCTAAGGTGTAAATTATCGATAGTCCATATCTCGGAAACTATAAGAGATAATGCAATTTGGCAACCGGCAATGTAATTAGCATGCCGAATATTACTTGGAATGTGAATTGGAACGAAATCGCCAATAGATAAGACCATTTTACAATTTGGGCCCAAGTTAGAAGCAGAGCCTAAGGTGTAAATTATCGATAGTCCATATCTCGGAAACTATAAGAGATAATGCAATTTGGCAACCGGCAATGTAATTAGCATGCCGAATATTACTTGGAATGTGAATTGGAACGAAATCGCCAATAGATAAGACCATTTTACAATTTGGGCCCAAGTTAGAAGCAGAGCCTAAGGTGTAAATTATTGATAGTCCATATCTCGGAAACTATAAGAGATAATGCAATTTCGCAACCGGCAATGTAATTAGCATGCCGAATATCACTTGGAATGTGAATTGGGACGAAATCGCCAATAGATAAGACCATTTTACAATTTGGGCCCAAGTTAGAAGCAGAGCCTAAGGTGTAAATTATCGATAGTCCATATCTCGGAAACTATAAGAGATAATGCAATTTTGCAACCGGCAATGTAATTAGCATGCCGAATATTACTTGGAATGTGAATTGGAACGAAATCGCCAATAGATAAGACCATTTTACAATTTGGGAGCAAGTTAGAAGCAGAGCCTAAGGTGTAAATAATCGATAGTCCATATCTCGGAAACTATAAGAGATAATGCAATTTGGCAACCGGCAATGTAATTAGCATGCCGAATATTACTTGGAATGTGAATTGGGACGAAATCGCCAATAGATAAGACCATTTTACAATTTGGGCCCAAGTTAGAAGCAGAGCCTAAGGTGTAAATTATCGATAGTCCATATCTCGGAAACTATAAGAGATAATGCAATTTGGCAACCGGCAATGTAATTAGCATGCCGAATATTACTTGGAATGTGAATTGCAACGAAATCGCCAATAGATAAGACAATTTTACAATTTGGGCCCAAGTTAGAAGCAGAGCCTAAGGTGTAAATTATCGATAGTCCATATCTCGGAAACTATAAGAGATAATGCAATTTGGCAACCGGCAATGTAATTAGCATGCCGAATATTACTTGGAATGTGAATTGGAACGAAATCGCCAATAGATAAGACCATTTTACAATTTGGGCCCAAGTTAGAAGCAGAGCCTAAGGTGTAAATTATTGATAGTCCATATCTCGGAAACTATAAGAGATAATGCAATTTCGCAACCGGCAATGTAATTAGCATGCCGAATATCACTTGGAATGTGAATTGGGACGAAATCGCCAATAGATAAGACCATTTTACAATTTGGGCCCAAGTTAGAAGCAGAGCCTAAGGTGTAAATTATCGATAGTCCGTATCTCGGAAACTATAAGAGATAATGCAATTTGGCAACCGGCAATGTAATTAGCATGCCGAATATTACTTGGAATGTGAATTGGAACGAAATCGCCAATAGGTAAGACCATTTTACAATTTGGGCCCAAGTTAGAAGCAGAGCCTAAGGTGTAAATTATCGATAGTCCATATCTCGGAAACTATAAGAGATAATGCAATTTGGCAACCGGCAATGTAATTAGCATGCCGAATATTACTTGGAATGTGAATTGGAACGAAATCGCCAATAGATAAGACCATTTTACAATTTGGGCCCAAGTTAGAAGCAGAGCCTAAGGTGTAATTTATTGATAGTCCATATCTCGGAAACTATAAGAGATAATGCAATTTCGCAACCGGCAATGTAATTAGGATGCCGAATGTTACTTGGAGTGTGAATTGGAACGAAATCGCCAATAGATAAGACCATTTTACAATTTGGGCCCAAGTTAGAAGCAGAGCCTAAGGTGTAAATTATCGATAGTCCATATCTCGGAAACTATAAGAGATAATGCAATTTGGCAACCGGCAATATAATTGGCATGCCGAATATTACTTGGAATGTGAATTGGAACGAAATCGCCAATAGATAAGACCATTTTACAATTTGGGCCCAAGTTAGAAGCAGAGCCTAAGGTGTAAATTATCGATAGTCCATATCTCGGAAACTATTAGAGATAATGCAATTTGGCAACCGGCAATGTAATTAGCATGCCGAATATTACTTGGAATGTGAATTGGAACGAAATCGCCAATAGATAAGACCATTTTACAATTTGGGCCCAAGTTAGAAGCAGAGCCTAAGGTGTAAATTATCGATAGTCCATATCTCGGAAACTATAAGAGATAATGCAATTTGGCAACCGGCAATGTAATTAGCATGCCGAATATTACTTGGAATGTGAATTGGAACGAAATCGCCAATAGATAAGACCATTTTACAATTTGGGCCCAAGTTAGAAGCAGAGCCTAAGGTGTAAATTATTGATAGTCCATATCTAGGAAACTATAAGAGATGATGCAATTTCGCAACCGGCAATGTAATTAGCATGCCGAATATCACTTGGAATGTGAATTGGAACGAAATCGCCAATAGATAAGACCATTTTACAATTTGGGCCCAAGTTAGAAGCAGAGCCTAAGGTGTAAATTATTGATAGTCCATATCTCGGAAACTATAAGAGATAATGCAATTTCGCAACCGGCAATGTAATTAGCATGCCGAATATCACTTGGAATGTGAATTGGGACGAAATCGCCAATAGATAAGACCATTTTACAATTTGGGCCCAAGTTAGAAGCAGAGCCTAAGGTGTAAATTATTGATAGTCCATATCTCGGAAACTATAAGAGATAATGCAATTTCGCAACCGGCAATGTAATTAGCATGCCGAATATCACTTGGAATGTGAATTGGGACGAAATCGCCAATAGATAAGACCATTTTACAATTTGGGCCCAAGTTAGAAGCAGAGCCTAAGGTGTAAATTATCGATAGTCCATATCTCGGAAACTATAAGAGATAATGCAATTTGGCAACCGGCAATGTAATTAGCATGCCGAATATTACTTGGAATGTGAATTGGAACGAAATCGCCAATAGATAAGACCATTTTACAATTTGGGCCCAAGTTAGAAGCAGAGCCTAAGGTGTAAATTATCGATAGTCCATATCTCGGAAACTATAAAAGATAATGCAATTTGGCAACCGGCAATGTAATTAGCATGCCGAATATTACTTGGAATGTGAATTGGAAGGAAATCGCCAATAGATAAGACCATTTTACAATTTGGGCCCAAGTTAGAAGCAGAGCCTAAGGTGTAAATTATCGATAGTCCATATCTCGGAAACTATAAGAGATAATGCAATTTCGCAACCGGCAATGTAATTAGCATGCCGAATATCACTTGGAATGTGAATTGGGACGAAATCGAAAATAGATAAGACCATTTGACAATTTGGGCCCAAGTTAGAAGCAGAGCCCTAAGGTGTAAATTATCGATAGTCCATATCTCGGAAACTATAAGAGATAATGCAATTTGGCAACCGGCAATGTAATTAGCATGCCGAATATTACTTGGAATGTGAATTGGAACGAAATCGCCAATAGATAAGACCATTTTACAATATGGGCCCAAGTTAGAAGCAGAGCCTAAGGAGTAAATTATCGATAGTCCATAACTCGGAAACTATAAGAGATAATGCAATTTGGCAACCGGCAATGTAATTAGCATGCCGAATATTACTTGGAATGTGAATTGGAACGAAATCGCCAATAGATAAGACCATTTTACAATTTGGGCCCAAGTTAGAAGCAGAGCCTAAGGTGTAATTTATTGATAGTCCATATCTCGGAAACTATAAGAGATAATGCAATTTCGCAACCGGCAATGTAATTAGGATACCGAATGTTACTTGGAGTGTGAATTGGAACGAAATCGCCAATAGATAAGACCATTTTACAATTTGGGCCCAAGTTAGAAGCAGAGCCTAAGGTGTAAATTATCGATAGTCCATATCTCGGAAACTATAAGAGATAATGCAATTTGGCAACCGGCAATGTAATTAGCATGCCGAATATTACTTGGAATGTGAATTGGAACGAAATCGCCAATAGATAAGACCATTTTACAATTTGGGCCCAAGTTAGAAGCAGAGCCTAAGGTGTAAATTATCGATAGTCCATATCTCGGAAACTATTAGAGATAATGCAATTTGGCAACCGGCAATGTAATTAGCATGCCGAATATTACTTGGAATGTGAATTGGAACGAAATCGCCAATAGATAAGACCATTTTACAATTTGGGCCCAAGTTAGAAGCAGAGCCTAAGGTGTAAATTATCGATAGTCCATATCTCGGAAACTATAAGAGATAATGCAATTTGGCAACCGGCAATGTAATTAGCATGCCGAATATTACTTGGAATGTGAATTGGAACGAAATCGCCAATAGATAAGACCATTTTACAATTTGGGCCCAAGTTAGAAGCAGAGCCTAAGGTGTAAATTATTGATAGTCCATATCTCGGAAACTATAAGAGATGATGCAATTTCGCAACCGGCAATGTAATTAGCATGCCGAATATCACTTGGAATGTGAATTGGGACGAAATCGCCAATAGATAAGACCATTTTACAATTTGGGCCCAAGTTAGAAGCAGAGCCTAAGGTGTAAATTATCGATAGTCCATATCTCGGAAACAATAAGAGATAATGCAATTTGGCAACCGGCAATGTAATTAGCATGCCGAATATTACTTGGAATGTGAATTGGAACGAAATCGCCAATAGATAAGACCATTTTACAATTTGGGAGCAAGTTAGAAGCAGAGCCTAAGGTGTAAATTATTGATAGTCCATATCTCGGAAACTATAAGAGATAATACAATTTCGCAACCGGCAATGTAATTAGCATGCCGAATATCACTTGGAATGTGAATTGGGACGAAATCGCCAATAGATAAGACCATTTTACAATTTGTGCCCAAGTTAGAAGCAGAGCCTAAGGTGTAAATTATCGATAGTCCATATCTCGGAAACTATAAGAGATAATGCAATTTGGCAACCGGCAATGTAATTAGCATGCCGAATATTACTTGGAATGTGAATTGGAACGAAATCGCCAATAGAGAAGACCATTTTACAATTTGGGCCCAAGTTAGAAGCAGAGCCTAAGGTGTAAATTATCGATAGTCCATATCTCGGAAACTATAAGAGATAATGCAATTTGGCAACCGGCAATGTAATTAGCAAGCCGAATATTACTTGGAATGTGAATTGGAACGAAATCGCCAATAGATAAGACCATTTTACAATTTGGGCCCAAGTTAGAAGCAGAGCCTAAGGTGTAAATTATCGATAGTCCATATCTCGGAAACTATAAGAGATAATGCAATTTGGCAACCGGCAATGTAATTAGCATGCCGAATATTACTTGGAATGTGAATTGGAACGAAATCGCCAATAGATAAGACCATTTTACAATTTGGGCCCAAGTTAGAAGCAGAGCCTAAGGTGTAAATTATCGATAGTCCATATCTCGGAAACTATAAGAGATAATGCAATTTGGCAACCGGCAATATAATTAGCATGCCGAATATTACTTGGAATGTGAATTGGAACGAATTCGCCAATAGATAAGACCATTTTACAATTTGGGCCCAAGTTAGAAGCAGAGCCTAAGGTGTAAATTATCGATAGTCCATATCTCGGAAACTATAAGAGATAATGCAATTTGGCAACCGGCAATGTAATTAGCATGCCGAATATTACTTGGAATGTGAATTGGAACGAAATCGCCAATAGATAAGACCATTTTACAATTTGGGCCCAAGTTAGAAGCAGAGCCTAAGGTGTAAATTATCGATAGTCCATATCTCGGAAACTATAAGAGATAATGCAATTTGGCAACCGGCAATGTAATTAGCATGCCGAATATTACTTGGAATGTGAATTGGAACGAAATCGCCAATAGATAAGACCATTTTACAATTTGGGCCCAAGTTAGAAGCAGAGCCTAAGGTGTAAATTATTGATAGTCCATATCTCGGAAACTATAAGAGATAATGCAATTTCGCAACCGGCAATGTAATTAGCATGCCGAATATCACTTGGAATGTGAATTGGGACGAAATCGCCAATAGATAAGACCATTTTACAATTTGGGCCCAAGTTAGAAGCAGAGCCTAAGGTGTAAATTATCGATAGTCCATATCTCGGAAACTATAAGAGATAATGCAATTTTGCAACCGGCAATGTAATTAGCATGCCGAATATTACTTGGAATGTGAATTGGAACGAAATCGCCAATAGATAAGACCATTTTACAATTTGGGAGCAAGTTAGAAGCAGAGCCTAAGGTGTAAATAATCGATAGTCCATATCTCGGAAACTATAAGAGATAATGCAATTTGGCAACCGGCAATGTAATTAGCATGCCGAATATTACTTGGAATGTGAATTGGGACGAAATCGCCAATAGATAAGACCATTTTACAATTTGGGCCCAAGTTAGAAGCAGAGCCTAAGGTGTAAATTATCGATAGTCCATATCTCGGAAACTATAAGAGATAATGCAATTTGGCAACCGGCAATGTAATTAGCATGCCGAATATTACTTGGAATGTGAATTGCAACGAAATCGCCAATAGATAAGACAATTTTACAATTTGGGCCCAAGTTAGAAGCAGAGCCTAAGGTGTAAATTATCGATAGTCCATATCTCGGAAACTATAAGAGATAATGCAATTTGGCAACCGGCAATGTAATTAGCATGCCGAATATTACTTGGAATGTGAATTGGAACGAAATCGCCAATAGATAAGACCATTTTACAATTTGGGCCCAAGTTAGAAGCAGAGCCTAAGGTGTAAGTTATCGATAGTCCGTATCTCGGAAACTATAAGAGATAATGCAATTTGGCAACCGGCAATGTAATTAGCATGCCGAATATTACTTGGAATGTGAATTGGAACGAAATCGCCAATAGGTAAGACCATTTTACAATTTGGGCCCAAGTTAGAAGCAGAGCCTAAGGTGTAAATTATCGATAGTCCATATCTCGGAAACTATAAGAGATAATGCAATTTGGCAACCGGCAATGTAATTAGCATGCCGAATATTACTTGGAATGTGAATTGGAACGAAATCGCCAATAGATAAGACCATTTTACAATTTGGGCCCAAGTTAGAAGCAGAGCCTAAGGTGTAATTTATTGATAGTCCATATCTCGGAAACTATAAGAGATAATGCAATTTCGCAACCGGCAATGTAATTAGGATGCCGAATGTTACTTGGAGTGTGAATTGGAACGAAATCGCCAATAGATAAGACCATTTTACAATTTGGGCCCAAGTTAGAAGCAGAGCCTAAGGTGTAAATTATCGATAGTCCATATCTCGGAAACTATAAGAGATAATGCAATTTGGCAACCGGCAATATAATTAGCATGCCGAATATTACTTGGAATGTGAATTGGAACGAAATCGCCAATAGATAAGACCATTTTACAATTTGGGCCCAAGTTAGAAGCAGAGCCTAAGGTGTAAATTATCGATAGTCCATATCTCGGAAACTATTAGAGATAATGCAATTTGGCAACCGGCAATGTAATTAGCATGCCGAATATTACTTGGAATGTGAATTGGAACGAAATCGCCAATAGATAAGACCATTTTACAATTTGGGCCCAAGTTAGAAGCAGAGCCTAAGGTGTAAATTATCGATAGTCCATATCTCGGAAACTATAAGAGATAATGCAATTTGGCAACCGGCAATGTAATTAGCATGCCGAATATTACTTGGAATGTGAATTGGAACGAAATCGCCAATAGATAAGACCATTTTACAATTTGGGCCCAAGTTAGAAGCAGAGCCTAAGGTGTAAATTATTGATAGTCCATATCTAGGAAACTATAAGAGATGATGCAATTTCGCAACCGGCAATGTAATTAGCATGCCGAATATCACTTGGAATGTGAATTGGAACGAAATCGCCAATAGATAAGACCATTTTACAATTTGGGCCCAAGTTAGAAGCAGAGCCTAAGGTGTAAATTATTGATAGTCCATATCTCGGAAACTATAAGAGATAATGCAATTTCGCAACCGGCAATGTAATTAGCATGCCGAATATCACTTGGAATGTGAATTGGGACGAAATCGCCAATAGATAAGACCATTTTACAATTTGGGCCCAAGTTAGAAGCAGAGCCTAAGGTGTAAATTATCGATAGTCCATATCTCGGAAACTATAAGAGATAATGCAATTTGGCAACCGGCAATGTAATTAGCATGCCGAATATTACTTGGAATGTGAATTGGAACGAAATCGCCAATAGATAAGACCATTTTACAATTTGGGCCCAAGTTAGAAGCAGAGCCTAAGGTGTAAATTATCGATAGTCCATATCTCGGAAACTATAAGAGATAATGCAATTTGGCAACCGGCAATGTAATTAGCATGCCGAATATTACTTGGAATGTGAATTGGAACGAAATCGCCAATAGATAAGACCATTTTACAATTTGGGCCCAAGTTAGAAGCAGAGCCTAAGGTGTAAATTATTGATAGTCCATATCTCGGAAACTATAAGAGATAATGCAATTTCGCAACCGGCAATGTAATTAGCATGCCGAATATCACTTGGAATGTGAATTGGGACGAAATCGCCAATAGATAAGACCATTTTACAATTTGGGCCCAAGTTAGAAGCAGAGCCTAAGGTGTAAATTATCGATAGTCCATATCTCGGAAACTATAAGAGATAATGCAATTTTGCAACCGGCAATGTAATTAGCATGCCGAATATTACTTGGAATGTGAATTGGAACGAAATCGCCAATAGATAAGACCATTTTACAATTTGGGAGCAAGTTAGAAGCAGAGCCTAAGGTGTAAATAATCGATAGTCCATATCTCGGAAACTATAAGAGATAATGCAATTTGGCAACCGGCAATGTAATTAGCATGCCGAATATTACTTGGAATGTGAATTGGGACGAAATCGCCAATAGATAAGACCATTTTACAATTTGGGCCCAAGTTAGAAGCAGAGCCTAAGGTGTAAATTATCGATAGTCCATATCTCGGAAACTATAAGAGATAATGCAATTTGGCAACCGGCAATGTAATTAGCATGCCGAATATTACTTGGAATGTGAATTGCAACGAAATCGCCAATAGATAAGACAATTTTACAATTTGGGCCCAAGTTAGAAGCAGAGCCTAAGGTGTAAATTATCGATAGTCCATATCTCGGAAACTATAAGAGATAATGCAATTTGGCAACCGGCAATGTAATTAGCATGCCGAATATTACTTGGAATGTGAATTGGAACGAAATCGCCAATAGATAAGACCATTTTACAATTTGGGCCCAAGTTAGAAGCAGAGCCTAAGGTGTAAGTTATCGATAGTCCGTATCTCGGAAACTATAAGAGATAATGCAATTTGGCAACCGGCAATGTAATTAGCATGCCGAATATTACTTGGAATGTGAATTGGAACGAAATCGCCAATAGGTAAGACCATTTTACAATTTGGGCCCAAGTTAGAAGCAGAGCCTAAGGTGTAAATTATCGATAGTCCATATCTCGGAAACTATAAGAGATAATGCAATTTGGCAACCGGCAATGTAATTAGCATGCCGAATATTACTTGGAATGTGAATTGGAACGAAATCGCCAATAGATAAGACCATTTTACAATTTGGGCCCAAGTTAGAAGCAGAGCCTAAGGTGTAATTTATTGATAGTCCATATCTCGGAAACTATAAGAGATAATGCAATTTCGCAACCGGCAATGTAATTAGGATGCCGAATGTTACTTGGAGTGTGAATTGGAACGAAATCGCCAATAGATAAGACCATTTTACAATTTGGGCCCAAGTTAGAAGCAGAGCCTAAGGTGTAAATTATCGATAGTCCATATCTCGGAAACTATAAGAGATAATGCAATTTGGCAACCGGCAATATAATTAGCATGCCGAATATTACTTGGAATGTGAATTGGAACGAAATCGCCAATAGATAAGACCATTTTACAATTTGGGCCCAAGTTAGAAGCAGAGCCTAAGGTGTAAATTATCGATAGTCCATATCTCGGAAACTATTAGAGATAATGCAATTTGGCAACCGGCAATGTAATTAGCATGCCGAATATTACTTGGAATGTGAATTGGAACGAAATCGCCAATAGATAAGACCATTTTACAATTTGGGCCCAAGTTAGAAGCAGAGCCTAAGGTGTAAATTATCGATAGTCCATATCTCGGAAACTATAAGAGATAATGCAATTTGGCAACCGGCAATGTAATTAGCATGCCGAATATTACTTGGAATGTGAATTGGAACGAAATCGCCAATAGATAAGACCATTTTACAATTTGGGCCCAAGTTAGAAGCAGAGCCTAAGGTGTAAATTATTGATAGTCCATATCTAGGAAACTATAAGAGATGATGCAATTTCGCAACCGGCAATGTAATTAGCATGCCGAATATCACTTGGAATGTGAATTGGAACGAAATCGCCAATAGATAAGACCATTTTACAATTTGGGCCCAAGTTAGAAGCAGAGCCTAAGGTGTAAATTATTGATAGTCCATATCTCGGAAACTATAAGAGATAATGCAATTTCGCAACCGGCAATGTAATTAGCATGCCGAATATCACTTGGAATGTGAATTGGGACGAAATCGCCAATAGATAAGACCATTTTACAATTTGGGCCCAAGTTAGAAGCAGAGCCTAAGGTGTAAATTATCGATAGTCCATATCTCGGAAACTATAAGAGATAATGCAATTTGGCAACCGGCAATGTAATTAGCATGCCGAATATTACTTGGAATGTGAATTGGAACGAAATCGCCAATAGATAAGACCATTTTACAATTTGGGCCCAAGTTAGAAGCAGAGCCTAAGGTGTAAATTATCGATAGTCCATATCTCGGAAACTATAAAAGATAATGCAATTTGGCAACCGGCAATGTAATTAGCATGCCGAATATTACTTGGAATGTGAATTGGAAGGAAATCGCCAATAGATAAGACCATTTTACAATTTGGGCCCAAGTTAGAAGCAGAGCCTAAGGTGTAAATTATCGATAGTCCATATCTCGGAAACTATAAGAGATAATGCAATTTCGCAACCGGCAATGTAATTAGCATGCCGAATATCACTTGGAATGTGAATTGGGACGAAATCGAAAATAGATAAGACCATTTGACAATTTGGGCCCAAGTTAGAAGCAGAGCCCTAAGGTGTAAATTATCGATAGTCCATATCTCGGAAACTATAAGAGATAATGCAATTTGGCAACCGGCAATGTAATTAGCATGCCGAATATTACTTGGAATGTGAATTGGAACGAAATCGCCAATAGATAAGACCATTTTACAATATGGGCCCAAGTTAGAAGCAGAGCCTAAGGAGTAAATTATCGATAGTCCATAACTCGGAAACTATAAGAGATAATGCAATTTGGCAACCGGCAATGTAATTAGCATGCCGAATATTACTTGGAATGTGAATTGGAACGAAATCGCCAATAGATAAGACCATTTTACAATTTGGGCCCAAGTTAGAAGCAGAGCCTAAGGTGTAATTTATTGATAGTCCATATCTCGGAAACTATAAGAGATAATGCAATTTCGCAACCGGCAATGTAATTAGGATACCGAATGTTACTTGGAGTGTGAATTGGAACGAAATCGCCAATAGATAAGACCATTTTACAATTTGGGCCCAAGTTAGAAGCAGAGCCTAAGGTGTAAATTATCGATAGTCCATATCTCGGAAACTATAAGAGATAATGCAATTTGGCAACCGGCAATGTAATTAGCATGCCGAATATTACTTGGAATGTGAATTGGAACGAAATCGCCAATAGATAAGACCATTTTACAATTTGGGCCCAAGTTAGAAGCAGAGCCTAAGGTGTAAATTATCGATAGTCCATATCTCGGAAACTATTAGAGATAATGCAATTTGGCAACCGGCAATGTAATTAGCATGCCGAATATTACTTGGAATGTGAATTGGAACGAAATCGCCAATAGATAAGACCATTTTACAATTTGGGCCCAAGTTAGAAGCAGAGCCTAAGGTGTAAATTATCGATAGTCCATATCTCGGAAACTATAAGAGATAATGCAATTTGGCAACCGGCAATGTAATTAGCATGCCGAATATTACTTGGAATGTGAATTGGAACGAAATCGCCAATAGATAAGACCATTTTACAATTTGGGCCCAAGTTAGAAGCAGAGCCTAAGGTGTAAATTATTGATAGTCCATATCTCGGAAACTATAAGAGATGATGCAATTTCGCAACCGGCAATGTAATTAGCATGCCGAATATCACTTGGAATGTGAATTGGGACGAAATCGCCAATAGATAAGACCATTTTACAATTTGGGCCCAAGTTAGAAGCAGAGCCTAAGGTGTAAATTATCGATAGTCCATATCTCGGAAACTATAAGAGATAATGCAATTTGGCAACCGGCAATGTAATTAGCATGCCGAATATTACTTGGAATGTGAATTGGAACGAAATCGCCAATAGATAAGACCATTTTACAATTTGGGAGCAAGTTAGAAGCAGAGCCTAAGGTGTAAATAATCGATAGTCCATATCTCGGAAACTATAAGAGATAATGCAATTTGGCAACCGGCAATGTAATTAGCATGCCGAATATTACTTGGAATGTGAATTGGGACGAAATCGCCAATAGATAAGACCATTTTACAATTTGGGCCCAAGTTAGAAGCAGAGCCTAAGGTGTAAATTATCGATAGTCCATATCTCGGAAACTATAAGAGATAATGCAATTTGGCAACCGGCAATGTAATTAGCATGCCGAATATTACTTGGAATGTGAATTGCAACGAAATCGCCAATAGATAAGACAATTTTACAATTTGGGCCCAAGTTAGAAGCAGAGCCTAAGGTGTAAATTATCGATAGTCCATATCTCGGAAACTATAAGAGATAATGCAATTTGGCAACCGGCAATGTAATTAGCATGCCGAATATTACTTGGAATGTGAATTGGAACGAAATCGCCAATAGATAAGACCATTTTACAATTTGGGCCCAAGTTAGAAGCAGAGCCTAAGGTGTAAATTATTGATAGTCCATATCTCGGAAACTATAAGAGATAATGCAATTTCGCAACCGGCAATGTAATTAGCATGCCGAATATCACTTGGAATGTGAATTGGGACGAAATCGCCTATAGATAAGACCATTTTACAATTTGGGCCCAAGTTAGAAGCAGAGCCTAAGGTGTAAATTATCGATAGTCCGTATCTCGGAAACTATAAGAGATAATGCAATTTGGCAACCGGCAATGTAATTAGCATGCCGAATATTACTTGGAATGTGAATTGGAACGAAATCGCCAATAGGTAAGACCATTTTACAATTTGGGCCCAAGTTAGAAGCAGAGCCTAAGGTGTAAATTATTGATAGTCCATATCTCGGAAACTATAAGAGATAATGCAATTTCGCAACCGGCAATGTAATTAGCATGCCGAATATCACTTGGAATGTGAATTGGGACGAAATCGCCAATAGATAAGACCATTTTACAATTTGGGCCCAAGTTAGAAGCAGAGCCTAAGGTGTAAATTATCGATAGTCCGTATCTCGGAAACTATAAGAGATAATGCAATTTGGCAACCGGCAATGTAATTAGCATGCCGAATATTACTTGGAATGTGAATTGGAACGAAATCGCCAATAGGTAAGACCATTTTACAATTTGGGCCCAAGTTAGAAGCAGAGCCTAAGGTGTAAATTATCGATAGTCCATATCTCGGAAACTATAAGAGATAATTCAATTTGGCAACCGGCAATGTAATTAGCATGCCGAATATTACTTGGAATGTGAATTGGAACGAAATCGCCAATAGATAAGACCATTTTACAATTTGGGCCCAAGTTAGAAGCAGAGCCTAAGGTGTAAATTATCGATAGTCCATATCTCGGAAACTATAAGAGATAATGCAATTTGGCAACCGGCAATGTAATTAGCATGCCGAATATTACTTGGAATGTGAATTGGAACGAAATCGCCAATAGATAAGACCATTTTACAATTTGGGCCCAAGTTAGAAGCAGAGCCTATGGTGTAAATTATCGATAGTCCATATCTCGGAAACTATAAGAGATAATGCAATTTGGCAACCGGCAATGTTTTTAGCATGCCGAATATTACTTGGAATGTGAATTGGAACGAAATCGCTAATAGATAAGACCATTTTACAATTTGGGCCCAAGTTAGAAGCAGAGCCTAAGGTGTAAATTATCGATAGTCCATATCTCGGAAACTATAAGAGATAATGCAATTTGGCAACCGGCAATGTAATTAGCATGCCGAATATTACTTGGAATGTGAATTGGAACGAAATCGCCAATAGATAAGACCATTTTACAATTTGGGCCCAAGTTAGAAGCAGAGCCTAAGGTGTAAATTATTGATAGTCCATATCTCGGAAACTATAAGAGATAATGCAATTTCGCAACCGGCAATGTAATTAGCATGCCGAATATCACTTGGAATGTGAATTGGGACGAAATCGCCAATAGATAAGACCATTTTACAATTTGGGCCCAAGTTAGAAGCAGAGCCTAAGGTGTAAATTATCGATAGTCCATATCTCGGAAACTATAAGAGATAATGCAATTTGGCAACCGGCAATGTAATTAGCATGCCGAATATTACTTGGAATGTGAATTGGAAGGAAATCGCCAATAGATAAGACCATTTTACAATTTGGGCCCAAGTTAGAAGCAGAGCCTAAGGTGTAAATTATCGATAGTCCATATCTCGGAAACTATAAGAGATAATGCAATTTCGCAACCGGCAATGTAATTAGCATGCCGAATATCACTTGGAATGTGAATTGGGACGAAATCGCCAATAGATAAGACCATTTTACAATTTGGGCCCAAGTTAGAAGCAGAGCCTAAGGTGTAAATTATCGATAGTCCATATCTCGGAAACTATAAGAGATAATGCAATTTGGCAACCGGCAATGTAATTAGCATGCCGAATATTACTTGGAATGTGAATTGGAACGAAATCGCCAATAGATAAGACCATTTTACAATATGGGCCCAAGTTAGAAGCAGAGCCTAAGGAGTAAATTATCGATAGTCCATAACTCGGAAACTATAAGAGATAATGCAATTTGGCAACCGGCAATGTAATTAGCATGCCGAATATTACTTGGAATGTGAATTGGAACGAAATCGCCAATAGATAAGACCATTTTACAATTTGGGCCCAAGTTAGAAGCAGAGCCTAAGGTGTAATTTATTGATAGTCCATATCTCGGAAACTATAAGAGATAATGCAATTTCGCAACCGGCAATGTAATTAGGATGCCGAATGTTACTTGGAGTGTGAATTGGAACGAAATCGCCAATAGATAAGACCATTTTACAATTTGGGCCCAAGTTAGAAGCAGAGCCTAAGGTGTAAATTATCGATAGTCCATATCTCGGAAACTATAAGAGATAATGCAATTTGGCAACCGGCAATATAATTAGCATGCCGAATATTACTTGGAATGTGAATTGGAACGAAATCGCCAATAGATAAGACCATTTTACAATTTGGGCCCAAGTTAGAAGCAGAGCCTAAGGTGTAAATTATCGATAGTCCATATCTCGGAAACTATTAGAGATAATGCAATTTGGCAACCGGCAATGTAATTAGCATGCCGAATATTACTTGGAATGTGAATTGGAACGAAATCGCCAATAGATAAGACCATTTTACAATTTGGGCCCAAGTTAGAAGCAGAGCCTAAGGTGTAAATTATCGATAGTCCATATCTCGGAAACTATAAGAGATAATGCAATTTGGCAACCGGCAATGTAATTAGCATGCCGAATATTACTTGGAATGTGAATTGGAACGAAATCGCCAATAGATAAGACCATTTTACAATTTGGGCCCAAGTTAGAAGCAGAGCCTAAGGTGTAAATTATTGATAGTCCATATCTAGGAAACTATAAGAGATGATGCAATTTCGCAACCGGCAATGTAATTAGCATGCCGAATATCACTTGAAATGTGAATTGGAACGAAATCGCCAATAGATAAGACCATTTTACAATTTGGGCCCAAGTTAGAAGCAGAGCCTAAGGTGTAAATTATTGATAGTCCATATCTCGGAAACTATAAGAGATAATGCAATTTCGCAACCGGCAATGTAATTAGCATGCCGAATATCACTTGGAATGTGAATTGGGACGAAATCGCCAATAGATAAGACCATTTTACAATTTGGGCCCAAGTTAGAAGCAGAGCCTAAGGTGTAAATTATCGATAGTCCATATCTCGGAAACTATAAGAGATAATGCAATTTGGCAACCGGCAATGTAATTAGCATGCCGAATATTACTTGGAATGTGAATTGGAACGAAATCGCCAATAGATAAGACCATTTTACAATTTGGGCCCAAGTTAGAAGCAGAGCCTAAGGTGTAAATTATCGATAGTCCATATCTCGGAAACTATAAAAGATAATGCAATTTGGCAACCGGCAATGTAATTAGCATGCCGAATATTACTTGGAATGTGAATTGGAAGGAAATCGCCAATAGATAAGACCATTTTACAATTTGGGCCCAAGTTAGAAGCAGAGCCTAAGGTGTAAATTATCGATAGTCCATATCTCGGAAACTATAAGAGATAATGCAATTTCGCAACCGGCAATGTAATTAGCATGCCGAATATCACTTGGAATGTGAATTGGGACGAAATCGAAAATAGATAAGACCATTTGACAATTTGGGCCCAAGTTAGAAGCAGAGCCCTAAGGTGTAAATTATCGATAGTCCATATCTCGGAAACTATAAGAGATAATGCAATTTGGCAACCGGCAATGTAATTAGCATGCCGAATATTACTTGGAATGTGAATTGGAACGAAATCGCCAATAGATAAGACCATTTTACAATATGGGCCCAAGTTAGAAGCAGAGCCTAAGGAGTAAATTATCGATAGTCCATAACTCGGAAACTATAAGAGATAATGCAATTTGGCAACCGGCAATGTAATTAGCATGCCGAATATTACTTGGAATGTGAATTGGAACGAAATCGCCAATAGATAAGACCATTTTACAATTTGGGCCCAAGTTAGAAGCAGAGCCTAAGGTGTAATTTATTGATAGTCCATATCTCGGAAACTATAAGAGATAATGCAATTTCGCAACCGGCAATGTAATTAGGATACCGAATGTTACTTGGATTGTGAATTGGAACGAAATCGCCAATAGATAAGACCATTTTACAATTTGGGCCCAAGTTAGAAGCAGAGCCTAAGGTGTAAATTATCGATAGTCCATATCTCGGAAACTATAAGAGATAATGCAATTTGGCAACCGGCAATGTAATTAGCATGCCGAATATTACTTGGAATGTGAATTGGAACGAAATCGCCAATAGATAAGACCATTTTACAATTTGGGCCCAAGTTAGAAGCAGAGCCTAAGGTGTAATTTATTGATAGTCCATATCTCGGAAACTATAAGAGATAATGCAATTTCGCAACCGGCAATGTAATTAGGATACCGAATGTTACTTGGAGTGTGAATTGGAACGATATCGCCAATAGATAAGACCATTTTACAATTTGGGCCCAAGTTAGAAGCAGAGCCTAAGGTGTAAATTATCGATAGTCCATATCTCGGAAACTATAAGAGATAATGCAATTTGGCAACCGGCAATGTAATTAGCATGCCGAATATTACTTGGAATGTGAATTGGAACGAAATCGCCAATAGATAAGACCATTTTACAATTTGGGCCCAAGTTAGAAGCAGAGCCTAAGGTGTAAATTATCGATAGTCCATATCTCGGAAACTATTAGAGATAATGCAATTTGGCAACCGGCAATGTAATTAGCATGCCGAATATTACTTGGAATGTGAATTGGAACGAAATCGCCAATAGATAAGACCATTTTACAATTTGGGCCCAAGTTAGAAGCAGAGCCTAAGGTGTAAATTATCGATAGTCCATATCTCGGAAACTATAAGAGATAATGCAATTTGGCAACCGGCAATGTAATTAGCATGCCGAATATTACTTGGAATGTGAATTGGAACGAAATCGCCAATAGATAAGACCATTTTACAATTTGGGCCCAAGTTAGAAGCAGAGCCTAAGGTGTAAATTATTGATAGTCCATATCTCGGAAACTATAAGAGATGATGCAATTTCGCAACCGGCAATGTAATTAGCATGCCGAATATCACTTGGAATGTGAATTGGGACGAAATCGCCAATAGATAAGACCATTTTACAATTTGGGCCCAAGTTAGAAGCAGAGCCTAAGGTGTAAATTATCGATAGTCCATATCTCGGAAACTATAAGAGATAATGCAATTTGGCAACCGGCAATGTAATTAGCATGCCGAATATTACTTGGAATGTGAATTGGAACGAAATCGCCAATAGATAAGACCATTTTACAATTTGGGAGCAAGTTAGAAGCAGAGCCTAAGGTGTAAATAATCGATAGTCCATATCTCGGAAACTATAAGAGATAATGCAATTTGGCAACCGGCAATGTAATTAGCATGCCGAATATTACTTGGAATGTGAATTGGGACGAAATCGCCAATAGATAAGACCATTTTACAATTTGGGCCCAAGTTAGAAGCAGAGCCTAAGGTGTAAATTATCGATAGTCCATATCTCGGAAACTATAAGAGATAATGCAATTTGGCAACCGGCAATGTAATTAGCATGCCGAATATTACTTGGAATGTGAATTGCAACGAAATCGCCAATAGATAAGACAATTTTACAATATGGGCCCAAGTTAGAAGCAGAGCCTAAGGTGTAAATTATCGATAGTCCATATCTCGGAAACTATAAGAGATAATGCAATTTGGCAACCGGCAATGTAATTAGCATGCCGAATATTACTTGGAATGTGAATTGGAACGAAATCGCCAATAGATAAGACCATTTTACAATTTGGGCCCAAGTTAGAAGCAGAGCCTAAGGTGCAAATTATTGATAGTCCATATCTCGGAAACTATAAGAGATAATGCAATTTCGCAACCGGCAATGTAATTAGCATGCCGAATATCACTTGGAATGTGAATTGGGACGAAATCGCTAATAGATAAGACCATTTTACAATTTGGGCCCAAGTTAGAAGCAGAGCCTAAGGTGTAAATTATCGATAGTCCGTATCTCGGAAACTATAAGAGATAATGCAATTTGGCAACCGGCAATGTAATTAGCATGCCGAATATTACTTGGAATGTGAATTGGAACGAAATCGCCAATAGATAAGACCATTTTACAATTTGGGCCCAAGTCAGAAGCAGAGCCTAAGGTGTAAATTATCGATAGTCCATATCTCGGAAACAATAAGAGATAATGCAATTTGGCAACCGGCAATGTAATTAGCATGCCGAATATTACTTGGAATGTGAATTGGAACGAAATCGCCAATAGGTAAGACCATTTTACAATTTGGGCCCAAGTTAGAAGCAGAGCCTAAGGTGTAAATTATCGATAGTCCATATCTCGGAAACTATAAGAGATAATTCAATTTGGCAACCGGCAATGTAATTAGCATGCCGAATATTACTTGGAATGTGAATTGGAACGAAATCGCCAATAGATAAGACCATTTTACAATTTGGGCCCAAGTTAGAAGCAGAGCCTAAGGTGTAAATTATCGATAGTCCATATCTCGGAAACTATAAGAGATAATGCAATTTGGCAACCGGCAATGTAATTAGCATGCCGAATATTACTTGGAATGTGAATTGGAACGAAATCGCCAATAGATAAGACCATTTTACAATTTGGGAGCAAGTTAGAAGCAGAGCCTAAGGTGTAAATTATCGATAGTCCATATCTCGGAAACTATAAGAGATAATGCAATTTGGCAACCGGCAATGTAATTAGCATGCCGAATATTACTTGGAATGTGAATTGGAACGAAATCGCCAATAGATAAGACCATTTTACAATTTGGGCCCAAGTTAGAAGCAGAGCCTATGGTGTAAATTATCGATAGTCCATATCTCGGAAACTATAAGAGATAATGCAATTTGGCAACCGGCAATGTTTTTAGCATGCCGAATATTACTTGGAATGTGAATTGGAACGAAATCGCTAATAGATAAGACCATTTTACAATTTGGGCCCAAGTTAGAAGCAGAGCCTAAGGTGTAAATTATCGATAGTCCATATCTCGGAAACTATAAGAGATAATGCAATTTGGCAACCGGCAATGTAATTAGCATGCCGAATATTACTTGGAATGTGAATTGGAACGAAATCGCCAATAGATAAGACCATTTTACAATTTGGGCCCAAGTTAGAAGCAGAGCCTAAGGTGTAAATTATTGATAGTCCATATCTCGGAAACTATAAGAGATAATGCAATTTCGCAACCGGCAATGTAATTAGCATGCCGAATATCACTTGGAATGTGAATTGGGACGAAATCGCCAATAGATAAGACCATTTTACAATTTGGGCCCAAGTTAGAAGCAGAGCCTAAGGTGTAAATTATCGATAGTCCATATCTCGGAAACTATAAGAGATAATGCAATTTGGCAACCGGCAATGTAATTAGCATGCCGAATATTACTTGGAATGTGAATTGGAAGGAAATCGCCAATAGATAAGACCATTTTACAATTTGGGCCCAAGTTAGAAGCAGAGCCTAAGGTGTAAATTATCGATAGTCCATATCTCGGAAACTATAAGAGATAATGCAATTTCGCAACCGGCAATGTAATTAGCATGCCGAATATCACTTGGAATGTGAATTGGGACGAAATCGCCAATAGATAAGACCATTTTACAATTTGGGCCCAAGTTAGAAGCAGAGCCTAAGGTGTAAATTATCGATAGTCCATATCTCGGAAACTATAAGAGATAATGCAATTTGGCAACCGGCAATGTAATTAGCATGCCGAATATTACTTGGAATGTGAATTGGAACGAAATCGCCAATAGATAAGACCATTTTACAATATGGGCCCAAGTTAGAAGCAGAGCCTAAGGAGTAAATTATCGATAGTCCATAACTCGGAAACTATAAGAGATAATGCAATTTGGCAACCGGCAATGTAATTAGCATGCCGAATATTACTTGGAATGTGAATTGGAACGAAATCGCCAATAGATAAGACCATTTTACAATTTGGGCCCAAGTTAGAAGCAGAGCCTTAGGTGTAATTTATTGATAGTCCATATCTCGGAAACTATAAGAGATAATGCAATTTCGCAACCGGCAATGTAATTAGGATGCCGAATGTTACTTGGAGTGTGAATTGGAACGAAATCGCCAATAGATAAGACCATTTTACAATTTGGGCCCAAGTTAGAAGCAGAGCCTAAGGTGTAAATTATCGATAGTCCATATCTCGGAAACTATAAGAGATAATGCAATTTGGCAACCGGCAATATAATTAGCATGCCGAATATTACTTGGAATGTGAATTGGAACGAAATCGCCAATAGATAAGACCATTTTACAATTTGGGCCCAAGTTAGAAGCAGAGCCTAAGGTGTAAATTATCGATAGTCCATATCTCGGAAACTATTAGAGATAATGCAATTTGGCAACCGGCAATGTAATTAGCATGCCGAATATTACTTGGAATGTGAATTGGAACGAAATCGCCAATAGATAAGACCATTTTACAATTTGGGCCCAAGTTAGAAGCAGAGCCTAAGGTGTAAATTATCGATAGTCCATATCTCGGAAACTATAAGAGATAATGCAATTTGGCAACCGGCAATGTAATTAGCATGCCGAATATTACTTGGAATGTGAATTGGAACGAAATCGCCAATAGATAAGACCATTTTACAATTTGGGCCCAAGTTAGAAGCAGAGCCTAAGGTGTAAATTATTGATAGTCCATATCTAGGAAACTATAAGAGATGATGCAATTTCGCAACCGGCAATGTAATTAGCATGCCGAATATCACTTGGAATGTGAATTGGAACGAAATCGCCAATAGATAAGACCATTTTACAATTTGGGCCCAAGTTAGAAGCAGAGCCTAAGGTGTAAATTATTGATAGTCCATATCTCGGAAACTATAAGAGATAATGCAATTTGGCAACCGGCAATGTAATTAGCATGCCGAATATTACTTGGAATGTGAATTGGAACGAAATCGCCAATAGATAAGACCATTTTACAATTTGGGCCCAAGTTAGAAGCAGAGCCTAAGGTGTAAATTATCGATAGTCCATATCTCGGAAACTATAAAAGATAATGCAATTTGGCAACCGGCAATGTAATTAGCATGCCGAATATTACTTGGAATGTGAATTGGAAGGAAATCGCCAATAGATAAGACCATTTTACAATTTGGGCCCAAGTTAGAAGCAGAGCCTAAGGTGTAAATTATCGATAGTCCATATCTCGGAAACTATAAGAGATAATGCAATTTCGCAACCGGCAATGTAATTAGCATGCCGAATATCACTTGGAATGTGAATTGGGACGAAATCGAAAATAGATAAGACCATTTGACAATTTGGGCCCAAGTTAGAAGCAGAGCCCTAAGGTGTAAATTATCGATAGTCCATATCTCGGAAACTATAAGAGATAATGCAATTTGGCAACCGGCAATGTAATTAGCATGCCGAATATTACTTGGAATGTGAATTGGAACGAAATCGCCAATAGATAAGACCATTTTACAATATGGGCCCAAGTTAGAAGCAGAGCCTAAGGAGTAAATTATCGATAGTCCATAACTCGGAAACTATAAGAGATAATGCAATTTGGCAACCGGCAATGTAATTAGCATGCCGAATATTACTTGGAATGTGAATTGGAACGAAATCGCCAATAGATAAGACCATTTTACAATTTGGGCCCAAGTTAGAAGCAGAGCCTAAGGTGTAATTTATTGATAGTCCATATCTCGGAAACTATAAGAGATAATGCAATTTCGCAACCGGCAATGTAATTAGGATACCGAATGTTACTTGGAGTGTGAATTGGAACGAAATCGCCAATAGATAAGACCATTTTACAATTTGGGCCCAAGTTAGAAGCAGAGCCTAAGGTGTAAATTATCGATAGTCCATATCTCGGAAACTATAAGAGATAATGCAATTTGGCAACCGGCAATGTAATTAGCATGCCGAATATTACTGGGAATGTGAATTGGAACGAAATCGCCAATAGATAAGACCATTTTACAATTTGGGCCCAAGTTAGAAGCAGAGCCTAAGGTGTAAATTATCGATAGTCCATATCTCGGAAACTATTAGAGATAATGCAATTTGGCAACCGGCAATGTAATTAGCATGCCGAATATTACTTGGAATGTGAATTGGAACGAAATCGCCAATAGATAAGACCATTTTACAATTTGGGCCCAAGTTAGAAGCAGAGCCTAAGGTGTAAATTATCGATAGTCCATATCTCGGAAACTATAAGAGATAATGCAATTTGGCAACCGGCAATGTAATTAGCATGCCGAATATTACTTGGAATGTGAATTGGAACGAAATCGCCAATAGATAAGACCATTTTACAATTTGGGCCCAAGTTAGAAGCAGAGCCTAAGGTGTAAATTATTGATAGTCCATATCTCGGAAACTATAAGAGATGATGCAATTTCGCAACCGGCAATGTAATTAGCATGCCGAATATCACTTGGAATGTGAATTGGGACGAAATCGCCAATAGATAAGACCATTTTACAATTTGGGCCCAAGTTAGAAGCAGAGCCTAAGGTGTAAATTATCGATAGTCCATATCTCGGAAACTATAAGAGATAATGCAATTTGGCAACCGGCAATGTAATTAGCATGCCGAATATTACTTGGATTGTGAATTGGAACGAAATCGCCAATAGATAAGACCATTTTACAATTTGGGAGCAAGTTAGAAGCAGAGCCTAAGGTGTAAATTATCGATAGTCCATATCTCGGAAACTATAAGGGATAATGCAATTTGGCAACCGGCAATGTAATTAGCATGCCGAATATTACTTGGAATGTGAATTGGAACGAAATCGCCAATAGATAAGACCATTTTACAATTTGGGCCCAAGTTAAAAGCAGAGCCTAAGGTGTAAATTATTGATAGTCCATATCTCGGAAACTATAAGAGATAATGCAATTTCGCAACCCTCAATGTAATTAGCATGCCGAATATTACTTGGAGTGTGTATTGGAACGAAATCGCCAATAGGTAAGACCATTTTACAATTTGGGCCCAAGTTAGAAGCAGAGCCTAAGGTGTAAATTATCGATAGTCCATATCTCGGAAACTATAAGAGATAATGCAATTTGGCAACCGGCAATGTAATTAGCATGCCGAATGTTACTTGGAATGTGAATTGGAACGAAATCGCCAATAGATAAGACCATTTTACAATTTGGGCCCAAGTTAGAAGCAGAGCCTAAGGTGTAAATTATCGATAGTCCATATCTCGGAAACTATAAGAGATAATGCAATTTGGCAACCGGCAATGTAATTAGCATGCCGAATATTACTTGGAATGTGAATTGCAACGAAATCGCCAATAGATAAGACAATTTTACAATTTGGGCCCAAGTTAGAAGCAGAGCCTAAGGTGTAAATTATCGATAGTCCATATCTCGGAAACTATAAGAGATAATGCAATTTGGCAACCGGCAATGTAATTAGCATGCCGAATATTACTTGGAATGTGAATTGGAACGAAATCGCCAATAGATAAGACCATTTTACAATTTGGGCCCAAGTTAGAAGCAGAGCCTAAGGTGTAAATTATTGATAGTCCATATCTCGGAAACTATAAGAGATAATACAATTTCGCAACCGGCAATGTAATTAGCATGCCGAATATCACTTGGAATGTGAATTGGGACGAAATCGCCAATAGATAAGACCATTTTACAATTTGTGCCCAAGTTAGAAGCAGAGCCTAAGGTGTAAATTATCGATAGTCAGTATCTCGGAAACTATAAGAGATAATGCAATTTGGCAACCGGCAATGTAATTAGCATGCCGAATATTACTTGGAATGTGAATTGGAACGAAATCGCCAATAGATAAGACCATTTTACAATTTGGGCCCAAGTTAGAAGCAGAGCCTAAGGTGTAAATAATCGATAGTCCATATCTCGGAAACTAAGAGAGATAATGCAATTTGGCAACCGGCAATGTAATTAGCATGCCGAATATTACTTGGAATGTGAATTGGAACGAAATCGCCAATAGATAAGACCATTTTACAATTTGGGCCCAAGTTAGAAGCAGAGCCTATGGTGTAAATTATCGATAGTCCATATCTCGGAAACTATAAGAGATAATGCAATTTGGCAACCGGCAATGTAATTAGCATGCCGAATATTACTTGGAATGTGAATTGGAACGAAATCGCCAATAGATAAGACCATTTTACAATTTGGGCCCAAGTTAGAAGCAGAGCCTAAGGTGTAAATTATCGATAGTCCATATCTCGGAAACTATAAGAGATAATGCAATTTGGCAACCGGCAATGTAATTAGCATGCCGAATATTACTTGGAATGTGAATTGGAACGAAATCGCCAATAGATAAGACCATTTTACAATTTGGGCCCAAGTTAGAAGCAGAGCCTAAGGTGAAAATAATCGATAGTCCATATCTCGGAAACTATAAGAGATAATGCAATTTGGCAACCGGCAATGTAATTAGCATGCCGAATATTACTTGGAATGTGAATTGGAACGAAATCGCCAATAGATAAGACCATTTTACAATTTGGGCCCAAGTTAGAAGCAGAGCCTAAGGTGTAAATTATTGATAGTCTATATCTCGGAAACTATAAGAGATAATGCAATTTCGCAACCGGCAATGTAATTAGCATGCCGAATATTACTTGGAGTGTGAATTGGAACAAAATCGCCAATAGGTAAGACCATTTTACAATTTGGGCCCAAGTTAGAAGCAGAGCCTAAGGTGTAAATTATCGATAGTCCATATCTCGGAAACTATAAGAGATAATGCAATTTGGCAACCGGCAATGTAATTAGCATGCCGAATATTACTTGGAATGTGAATTGGAACGAAATCGCCAATAGATAAGACCACTTTACAATTTGGGCCCAAGTTAGAAGCAGAGCCTAAGGTGTAAATTATCGATAGTCCATATCTCGGAAACTATAAGAGATAATGCAATTTGGCAACCGGCAATGTAATTAGCATGCCGAATATTACTTGGAATGTGAATTGCAACGAAATCGCCAATAGATAAGACAATTTTACAATTTGGGCCCAAGTTAGAAGCAGAGCCTAAGGTGTAAATTATCGATAGTCCATATCTCGGAAACTATAAGAGATAATGTAATTTGGCAACCGGCAATGTAATTAGCATGCCGAATATTACTTGGAATGTGAATTGGAACGAAATCGCCAATAGATAAGACCATTTTACAATTTGGGCCCAAGTTAGAAGCAGAGCCTAAGGTGTAAATTATTGATAGTCCATATCTCGGAAACTATAAGAGATAATGCAATTTCGCAACCGGCAATGTAATTAGCATGCCGAATATCACTTGGAATGTGAATTGGGACGAAATCGCCAATAGATAAGACCATTTTACAATTTGGGCCCAAGTTAGAAGCAGAGCCTAAGGTGTAAATTATCGATAGTCCGTATCTCGGAAACTATAAGAGATAATGCAATTTGGCAACCGGCAATGTAATTGGCATGCCGAATATTACTTGGAATGTGAATTGGAACGAAATCGCCAATAGATAAGACCATTTTACAATTTGGGCCCAAGTTAGAAGCAGAGCCTAAGGTGTAAATTATCGATAGTCCATATCTCGGAAACTATAAGAGATAATGCAATTTGGCAACCGGCAATGTAATTAGCATGCCGAATATTACTTGGAATGTGAATTGGAACGAAATCGCCAATAGATAAGACCATTTTACAATTTGGGCCCAAGTTAGAAGCAGAGCCTAAGGTGTAAATTATTGATAGTCCATATCTCGGAAACTATAAGAGATAATGCAATTTCGCAACCGGCAATGTAATTAGCATGCCGAATATCACTTGTAATGTGAATTGGGACGAAATCGCCAATAGATAAGACCATTTTACAATTTGGGCCCAAGTTAGAAGCAGAGCCTAAGGTGTAAATTATCGATAGTCCATATCTCGGAAACTATAAGAGATAATGCAATTTGGCAACCGGCAATGTAATTAGCATGCCGAATATTACTTGGAATGTGAATTGGAACGAAATCGCCAATAGATAAGACCATTTTACAATTTGGGCCCAAGTTAGAAGCAGAGCCTAAGGTGTAAATTATCGATAGTCCATATCTCGGAAACTATAAGAGATAATGCAATTTGGCAACCGGCAATGTAATTAGCATGCCGAATATTACTTGGAATGTGAATTGGAACGAAATCGCCAATAGATAAGACCATTTTACAATTTGGGCCCAAGTTAGAAGCAGAGCCTAAGGTTTAAATTATCGATAGTCCATATCTCGGAAACTATAAGAGATAATGCAATTTCGCAACCGGCAATGTAATTAGCATGCCGAATATCACTTGGAATGTGAATTGGGACGAAATCGCCAATAGATAAGACCATTTTACAATTTGGGCCCAAGTTAGAAGCAGAGCCTAAGGTGTAAATTATCGATAGTCCATATCTCGGAAACTATAAGAGATAATGCAATTTGGCAACCGGCAATGTAATTAGCATGCCGAATATTACTTGGAATGTGAATTGGAACGAAATCGCCAATAGATAAGACCATTTTACAATAAGGGCCCAAGTTAGAAGCAGAGCCTAAGGAGTAAATTATCGATAGTCCATAACTCGGAAACTATAAGAGATAATGCAATTTGGCAACCGGCAATGTAATTAGCATGCCGAATATTACTTGGAATGTGAATTGGAACGAAATCGCCAATAGATAAGACCATTTTACAATTTGGGCCCAAGTTAGAAGCAGAGCCTAAGGTGTAAATTATTGATAGTCCATATCTCGGAAACTATAAGAGATAATGCAATTTCGCAACCGGCAATGTAATTAGCATGCCGAATATTACTTGGAGTGTGAATTGGAACAAAATCGCCAATAGATAAGACCATTTAACAATTTGGGCCCAAGTTAGAAGCAGAGCCTAAGGTGTAAATTATCGATAGTCCATATCTCGGAAACTATAAGAGATAATGCAATTTGGCAACCGGCAATGTAATTAGCATGCCGAATATTACTTGGAATGTGAATTGGAACGAAATCGCCAATAGATAAGACCATTTTACAATTTGGGCCCAAGTTAGAAGCAGAGCCTAAGGTGTAAATTATCGATAGTCCATATCTCGGAAACTATAAGAGATAATGCAATTTGGCAACCGGCAATATAATTAGCATGCCGAATATTACTTGGAATGTGAATTGGAACGAAATCGCCAATAGATAAGACCATTTTACAATTTGGGCCCAAGTTAGAAGCAGAGCCTAAGGTGTAAATTATCGATAGTCCATATCTCGGAAACTATAAGAGATAATGCAATTTGGCAACCGGCAATGTAATTAGCATGCCGAATATTACTTGGAATGTGAATTGGAACGAAATCGCCAATAGATAAGACCATTTTACAATTTGGGCCCAAGTTAGAAGCAGAGCCTAAGGTGTAAATTATCGATAGTCCATATCTCGGAAACTATAAGAGATAATGCAATTTCGCAACCGGCAATGTAATTAGCATGCCGAATATCACTTGGAATGTGAATTGGGACGAAATCGCCAATAGATAAGACCATTTTACAATTTGGGCCCAAGTTAGAAGCAGAGCCTAAGGTGTAAATTATCGATAGTCCATATCTCGGAAACTATAAGAGATAATGCAATTTGGCAACCGGCAATGTAATTAGAATGCCGAATATTACTTGGAATGTGAATTGGAACGAAATCGCCAATAGATAAGACCATTTTACAATTTGGGAGCAAGTTAGAAGCAGAGCCTAAGGTGTAAATTATCGATAGTCCATATCTCGGAAACTATAAGAGATAATGCAATTTGGCAACCGGCAATGTAATTAGCATGCCGAATATTACTTGGAATGTGAATTGGAACGAAATCGCCAATAGATAAGACCATTTTACAATTTGGGCCCAAGTTAGAAGCAGAGCCTAAGGTGTAAATTATTGATAGTCCATATCTCGGAAACTATAAGAGATAATGCAATTTCGCAACCGGCAATGTAATTAGCATGCCGAATATTACTTGGAGTGCGAATTGGAACGAAATCGCCAATAGGTAAGACCATTTTACAATTTGGGCCCAAGTTAGAAGCAGAGCCTAAGGTGTAAATTATCGATAGTCCATATCTCGGAAAATATAAGAGATAATGCAATTTGGCAACCGGCAATGTAATTAGCATGCCGAATATTACTTGGAATGTGAATTGGAACGAAATCGCCAATAGATAAGACCATTTTACAATTTGGGCCCAAGTTAGAAGCAGAGCCTAAGGTGTAAATTATCGATAGTCCATATCTCGGAAACTATAAGAGATAATGCAATTTGGCAACCGGCAATGTAATTAGCATGCCGAATATTAATTGGAATGTGAATTGCAACGAAATCGCCAATAGATAAGACAATTTTACAATTTGGGCCCAAGTTAGAAGCAGAGCCTAAGGTGTAAATTATCGATAGTCCATATCTCGGAAACTATAAGAGATAATGCAATTTTGCAACCGGCAATGTAATTAGCATGCCGAATATTACTTGGAATGTGAATTGGAACGAAATCGCCAATAGATAAGACCATTTTACAATTTGGGCCCAAGTTAGAAGCAGAGCCTAAGGTGTAAATTATTGATAGTCCATATCTCGGAAACTATAAGAGATAATACAATTTCGCAACCGGCAATGTAATTAGCATGCCGAATATCACTTGGAATGTGAATTGGGACGAAATCGCCAATAGATATGACCATTTTAAAATTTGGGCCCAAGTTAGAAGCAGAGCCTAAGGTGTAAATTATCGATAGTCCGTATCTCGGAAACTATAAGAGATAATGCAATTTGGCAACCGGCAATGTAATTAGCATGCCGAATATTACTTGGAATGTGAATTGGAACGAAATCGCCAATAGATAAGACCATTTTACAATTTGGGCCCAAGTTAGAAGCAGAGCCTAAGGTGTAAATTATCGATAGTCCATATCTCGGAAACTATAAGAGATAATGCAATTTGGCAACCGGCAATGTAATTAGCATGCCGAATATTACTTGGAATGTGAATTGGAACGAAATCGCCAATAGGTAAGACCATTTTATAATTTGGGCCCAAGTTAGAAGCAGAGCCTAAGGTGTAAATTATCGATAGTCCATATCTCGGAAACTATAAGAGATAATTCAATTTGGCAACCGGCAATGTAATTAGCATGCCGAATATTACTTGGAATGTGAATTGGAACGAAATCGCCAATAGATAAGACCATTTTACAATTTGGGCCCAAGTTAGAAGCAGAGCCTAAGGCGTAAATTATCGATAGTCCATATCTCGGAAACTATAAGAGATAATGCAATTTGGCAACCGGCAATGTAATTAGCATGCCGAATATTACTTGGAATGTGAATTGGAACGAAATCGCCAATAGATAAGACCATTTTACAATTTGGGAGCAAGTTAGAAGCAGAGCCTAAGGTGTAAATTATCGATAGTCCATATCTCGGAAACTATAAGAGATAATGAAATTTGGCAACCGGCAATGTAATTAGCATGCCGAATATTACTTGGAATGTGAATTGGAACGAAATCGCCAATAGATAAGACCATTTTACAATTTGGGCCCAAGTTAGAAGCAGAGCCTATGGTGTAAATTATCGATAGTCCATATCTCGGAAACTATAAGAGATAATGCAATTTGGCAACCGGCAATGTAATTAGCATGCCGAATATTACTTGGAATGTGAATTGGAACGAAATCGCCAATAGATAAGACCATTTTACAATTTGGGCCCAAGTTAGAAGCAGAGCCTAAGGTGTAAATTATCGATAGTCCATATCTCGGAAACTATAAGAGATAATGCAATTTGGCAACCGGCAATGTAATTAGCATGCCGAATATTATTTGGAATGTGAATTGGAACGAAATCGCCAATAGATAAGACCATTTTACAATTTGGGAGCAAGTTAGAAGCAGAGCCTAAGGTGTAAATTATCGATAGTCCATATCTCGGAAACTATAAGAGATAATTCAATTTGGCAACCGGCAATGTAATTAGCATGCCGAACATTACTTGGAATGTGAATTGGAACGAAATCGCCAATAGGTAAGACCATTTTACAATTTGGGCCCAAGTTAGAAGCAGAGCCTAAGGTGTAAATTATCGATAGTCCATATCTCGGAAACTATAAGAGATAATGCAATTTGGCAACCGGCAATGTAATTAGCATGCCGAATATTACTTGGAATGTGAATTGGAACGAAATCGCCAATAGATAAGACCATTTTACAATTTGGGCCCAAGTTAGAAGCAGAGCCTAAGGTGTAAATTATCGATAGTCCATATCTCGGAAACTATAAGAGATAATGCAATTTGGCAACCGGCAATGTAATTAGCATGCCGAATATTATTTGGAATGTGAATTGGAACGAAATCGCCAATAGATAAGACCATTTTACAATTTGGGAGCAAGTTAGAAGCAGAGCCTAAGGTGTAAATTATCGATAGTCCATATCTCGGAAACTATAAGAGATAATGCAATTTGGCAACAGGCAATGTAATTAGCATGCCGAATATTACTTGGAATGTGAATTGGAACGAAATCGCCAATAGATAAGACCATTTTACAATTTGGGCCCAAGTTAGAAGCAGAGCCTATGGTGTAAATTATCGATAGTCCATATCTCGGAAACTATAAGAGATAATGCAATTTGGCAACCGGCAATGTAATTAGCATGCCGAATATTACTTGGAATGTGAATTGGAACGAAATCGCCAATAGATAAGACCATTTTACAATTTGGGCCCAAGTTAGAAGCAGAGCCTAAGGTGTAAATTATCGATAGTCCATATCTCGGAAACTATAAGAGATAATGCAATTTGGCAACCGGCAATGTAATTAGCATGCCGAATATTACTTGGAATGTGAATTGGAACGAAATCGCCAATAGATAAGACCATTTTACAATTTGGGCCCAAGTTAGAAGCAGAGCCTAAGGTGTAAATTATCGATAGTCCATATCTCGGAAACTATAAGAGATAATGCAATTTGGCAACCGGCAATGTAATTAGCACGCCGAATATTACTTGGAATGTGAATTGGAACGAAATCGCCAATAGATAAGACCATTTTACAATTTGGGCCCAAGTTAGTAGCAGAGCCTAAGGTGTAAATTATTGATAGTCCATATCTCGGAAACTATAAGAGATAATGCAATTTCGCAACCGGGAATGTAATTAGCATGCCGAATATCACTTGGAATGTGAATTGGGACGAAATCGCCAATAGATAAGACCATTTTACAATTTGGGCCCAAGTTAGAAGCAGAGCCTAAGGTGTAAATTATCGATAGTCCATATCTCGGAAACTATAAGAGATAATGCAATTTGGCAACCGGCAATGTAATTAGCATGCCGAATATTACTTGGAATGTGAACTGGAACGAAATCGCCAATAGATAAGACCATTTTACAATTTGGGCCCAAGTTAGAAGCAGAGCCTAAGGTGTAAATTATCGATAGTCCATATCTCGGAAACTATAAGAGATAATGCAATTTGGCAACCGGAAATGTAATTAGCATGCCGAATATTACTTGGAATGTGAATTGGAACGAAATCGCCAATAGATAAGACCATTTTACAATTTGGGCCCAAGTTAGAAGCAGAGCCTAAGGTGTAAATTATCGATAGTCCATATCTCGGAAACTATAAGAGATAATGCAATTTGGCAACCGGCAATGTAATTAGCATGCCGAATATTACTTGGAATGTGAATTGGAACGAAATCGCCAATAGGTAAGACCATTTTACAATTTGGGCCCAAGTTAGAAGCAGAGCCTAAGGTGTAAATTATCGATAGTCCATATCTCGGAAACTATAAGAGATAATTCAATTTGGCAACCGGCAATGTAATTAGCATGCCGAATATTACTTGGAATGTGAATTGGAACGAAATCGCCAATAGATAAGACCATTTTACAATTTGGGCCCAAGTTAGAAGCAGAGCCTAAGGTGTAAATTATCGATAGTCCATATCTCGGAAACTATAAGAGATAATGCAATTTGGCAACCGGCAATGTAATTAGCATGCCGAATATTACTTGGAATGTGAATTGGAACGAAATCGCCAATAGATAAGACCATTTTACAATTTGGGAGCAAGTTAGAAGCAGAGCCTAAGGTGTAAATTATCGATAGTCCGTATCTCGGAAACTATAAGATATAATGCAATTTGGCAACCGGCAATGTAATTAGCATGCCGAATATTACTTGGAATGTGAATTGGAACGAAATCGCCAATAGATAAGACCATTTTACAATTTGGGCCCAAGTTAGAAGCAGAGCCTAAAGTGTAAATTATCGATAGTCCATATCTCGGAAACTATAAGAGATAATGCAATTTGGCAACCGGCAATGTAATTAGCATGCCGAATATTACTTGGAATGTGAATTGGAACGAAATCGCCAATAGATAAGACCATTTTACAATTTGGGCCCAAGTTAGAAGCAGAGCCTAAGGTGTAAATTATCGATAGTCCATATCTCGGAGACTATAAGAGATAATGCAATTTGGCAACCGGCAATGTAATTAGCATGCCGAATATTACTTGGAATGTGAATTGGAACGAAATCGCCAATAGATAAGACCATTTTACAATTTGGGCCCAAGTTAGAAGCAGAGCCTAAGGTGTAAATTATTGATAGTCCATATCTCGGAAACTATAAGAGATAATGCAATTTCGCAACCGGCAATGTAATTAGCATGCCGAATATCACTTGGAATGTGAATTGGGACGAAATCGCCAATAGATAAGACCATTTTACAATTTGGGCCCAAGTTAGAAGCAGAGCCTAAGGTGTAAATTATCGATAGTCCATATCTCGGAAACTATAAGAGATAATGCAATTTGGCAACCGGCAATGTAATTAGCATGCCGAATATTACTTGGAATGTGAATTGGAACGAAATCGCCAATAGATAAGACCATTTTACAATTTGGGCCCAAGTTAGAAGCAGAGCCTAAGGTGTAAATTATCGATAGTCCATATCTCGGAAACTATAAGAGATAATGCAATTTGGCAACCGGCAATGTAATTAGCATGCCGAATATTACTTGGAATGTGAATTGGAACGAAATCGCCAATAGATAAGACCATTTTACAATTTGGGCCCAAGTTAGAAGCAGAGCCTAAGGTGTAAATTATCGATAGTCCATATCTCGGAAACTATAAGAGATAATGCAATTTCGCAACCGGCAATGTAATTAGCATGCCGAATATCACTTGGAATGTGAATTGGGACGAAATCGCCAATAGATAAGACCATTTTACAATTTGGGCCCAAGTTAGAAGCAGAGCCTAAGGTGTAAATTATCGATAGTCCATATCTCGGAAACTATAAGAGATAATGCAATTTGGCAACCGGCAATGTAATTAGCATGCCGAATATTACTTGGAATGTGAATTGGAACGAAATCGCCAATAGATAAGACCATTTTACAATTTGGGCCCAAGTTAGAAGCAGAGCCTAAGGTGTAAATTATCGATAGTCCATATCTCGGAAACTATAAGAGATAATGCAATTTGGCAACCGGCAATGTAATTAGCATGCCGAATATTACTTGGAATGTGAATTGGAACGAAATCGCCAATAGATAAGACCATTTTACAATTTGGGCCCAAGTTAGAAGCAGAGCCTAAGGTGTAAATTATCGATAGTCCATATCTCGGAAACTATAAGAGATAATGCAATTTGGCAACCGGCAATGTAATTAGCATGCCGAATATTACTTGGAATGTGAATTGGAACGAAATCGCCAATAGATAAGACCATTTTACAATTTGGGCCCAAGTTAGAAGCAGAGCTTAAGGTGTAAATTATCGATAGTCCATATCTCGGAAACTATAAGTGATAATGCAATTTGGCAACCGGCAATGTAATTAGCATGCCGAATATTACTTGGAATGTGAATTGGAACGAAATCGCCAATAGATAAGACCATTTTACAATTTGGGCCCAAGTTAGAAGCAGAGCCTATGGTGTAAATTATCGATAGTCCATATCTCGGAAACTATAAGAGATAATGCAATTTGGCAACCGGCAGTGTAATTAGCATGCCGAATATTACTTGGAATGTGAATTGGAACGAAACCGCCAATAGATAAGACCATTTTACAATTTGGGCCCAAGTTAGAAGCAGAGCCTAAGGTGTAAATTATCGATAGTCCATATCTCGGAAACTATAAGAGATAATGCAATTTGGCAACCGGCAATGTAATTAGCATGCCGAATATTACTTGGAATGTGAATTGGAACGAAATCGCCAATAGATAAGACCATTTTACAATTTGGGCCCAAGTTAGAAGCAGAGCCTAAGGTGTAAATTATCGATAGTCCATATCTCGGAAACTATAAGAGATAATGCAATTTGGCAACCGGCAATGATATTAGCATGCCGAATATTACTTGGAATGTGAATTGGAACGAAATCGCCAATAGATAAGACCATTGTACAATTTGGGCCCAAGTTAGAAGCAGAGCCTAAGGTGTAAATTATCGATAGTCCATATCTCGGAAACTATAAGAGATAATGCAATTTGGCAACCGGCAATGTAATTAACATGCCGAATATTACTTGGAATGTGAATTGGAACGAAATCGCCAATAGATAAGACCATTTTACAATTTGGGAGCAAGTTAGAAGCAGAGCCTAAGGTGTAAATTATCGATAGTCCATATCTCGGAAACTATAAGAGATAATGCAATTTGGCAACCGGCAATGTAAATAGCATGCCGAATATTACTTGGAATGTGAATTGGAACGAAATCGCCAATAGATAAGACCATTTTACAATTTGGGCCCAAATTAGAAGCAGAGCCTATGGTGTAAATTATCGATAGTCCATATCTCGGAAAATATAAGAGATAATGCAATTTGGCAACCGGCAATGTAATTAGCATGCCGAATATTACTTGGAATGTGAATTGGAACGAAATCGCCAATAGATAAGACCATTTTACAATTTGGGCCCAAGTTAGAAGCAGAGCCTATGGTGTAAATTATCGATAGTCCATATCTCGGAAACTATAAGAGATAATGCAATTTGGCAACCGGCAATGTAATTAGCATGCCGAATATTACTTGGAATGTGAATTGGAACGAAATCGCCAATAGATAAGACCATTTTACAATTTGGGCCCAAGTTAGAAGCAGAGCCTAAGGTGTAAATTATCGATAGTCCATATCTCGGAAACTATAAGAGATAATGCAATTTGGCAACCGGCAATGTAATTAGCATGCCGAATATTACTTGGAATGTGAATTGGAACGAAATCGCCAATAGATAAGACCATTTTACAATTTGGGCCCAAGTTAGAAGCAGAGCCTAAGGTGTAAATTATCGATAGTCCATATCTCGGAAACTATAAGAGATAATGCAATTTGGCAACCGGCAATGTAATTAGCATGCCGAATATTACTTGGAATGTGAATTGGAACGAAATCGCCAATAGGTAAGACCATTTTACAATTTGGGCTCAAGTTAGAAGCAGAGCCTAAGGTGTAAATTATCGATAGTCCATATCTCGGAAACTATAAGAGATAATGCAATTTGGCAACCGGCAATGTAATTAGCATGCCGAATATTACTTGGAATGTGAATTGGAACGAAATCGCCAATAGATAAGACCATTTTACAATTTGGGCCCAAGTTAGAAGCAGAGCCTAAGGTGTAAATTATCGATAGTCCATATCTCGGAAACTATAAGAGATAATGCAATTTGGCAACCGGCAATGTAATTAGCATGCCGAATACTACTTGGAATGTGAATTGGAACGAAATCGCCAATAGATAAGACCATTTTACAATTTGGGCCCAAGTTAGAAGCAGAGCCTAAGGTGTAAATTATCGATAGTCCATATCTCGGAAACTATAAGAGATAATGCAATTTGGCAACCGGCAATGTAATTAGCATGCCGAATATTACTTGGAATGTGAATTGGAACGAAATCGCCAATAGATAAGACCATTTTACAATTTGGGCCCAAGTTAGAAGCAGAGCCTAAGGTGTAAATTATTGATAGTCCATATCTCGGAAACTATAAGAGATAATGCAATTTCGCAACCGGCAATGTAATTAGCATGCCGAATATTACTTGGAGTGCGAATTGGAACGAAATCGCCAATAGGTAAGACCATTTTACAATTTGGGCCCAAGTTAGAAGCAGAGCCTAAGGTGTAAATTATCGATAGTCCATATCTCGGAAAATATAAGAGATAATGCAATTTGGCAACCGGCAATGTAATTAGCATGCCGAATATTACTTGGAATGTGAATTGGAACGAAATCGCCAATAGATAAGACCATTTTACAATTTGGGCCCAAGTTAGAAGCAGAGCCTAAGGTGTAAATTATCGATAGTCCATATCTCGGAAACTATAAGAGATAATGCAATTTGGCAACCGGCAATGTAATTAGCATGCCGAATATTAATTGGAATGTGAATTGCAACGAAATCGCCAATAGATAAGACAATTTTACAATTTGGGCCCAAGTTAGAAGCAGAGCCTAAGGTGTAAATTATCGATAGTCCATATCTCGGAAACTATAAGAGATAATGCAATTTTGCAACCGGCAATGTAATTAGCATGCCGAATATTACTTGGAATGTGAATTGGAACGAAATCGCCAATAGATAAGACCATTTTACAATTTGGGAGCAAGTTAGAAGCAGAGCCTAAGGTGTAAATTATCGATAGTCCATATCTCGGAAACTATAAGAGATAATGCAATTTGGCAACAGGCAATGTAATTAGCATGCCGAATATTACTTGGAATGTGAATTGGAACGAAATCGCCAATAGATAAGACCATTTTACAATTTGGGCCCAAGTTAGAAGCAGAGCCTATGGTGTAAATTATCGATAGTCCATATCTCGGAAACTATAAGAGATAATGCAATTTGGCAACCGGCAATGTAATTAGCATGCCGAATATTACTTGGAATGTGAATTGGAACGAAATCGCCAATAGATAAGACCATTTTACAATTTGGGCCCAAGTTAGAAGCAGAGCCTAAGGTGTAAATTATCGATAGTCCATATCTCGGAAACTATAAGAGATAATGCAATTTGGCAACCGGCAATGTAATTAGCATGCCGAATATTACTTGGAATGTGAATTGGAACGAAATCGCCAATAGATAAGACCATTTTACAATTTGGGCCCAAGTTAGAAGCAGAGCCTAAGGTGTAAATTATCGATAGTCCATATCTCGGAAACTATAAGAGATAATGCAATTTGGCAACCGGCAATGTAATTAGCACGCCGAATATTACTTGGAATGTGAATTGGAACGAAATCGCCAATAGATAAGACCATTTTACAATTTGGGCCCAAGTTAGTAGCAGAGCCTAAGGTGTAAATTATTGATAGTCCATATCTCGGAAACTATAAGAGATAATGCAATTTCGCAACCGGGAATGTAATTAGCATGCCGAATATCACTTGGAATGTGAATTGGGACGAAATCGCCAATAGATAAGACCATTTTACAATTTGGGCCCAAGTTAGAAGCAGAGCCTAAGGTGTAAATTATCGATAGTCCATATCTCGGAAACTATAAGAGATAATGCAATTTGGCAACCGGCAATGTAATTAGCATGCCGAATATTACTTGGAATGTGAACTGGAACGAAATCGCCAATAGATAAGACCATTTTACAATTTGGGCCCAAGTTAGAAGCAGAGCCTAAGGTGTAAATTATCGATAGTCCATATCTCGGAAACTATAAGAGATAATGCAATTTGGCAACCGGAAATGTAATTAGCATGCCGAATATTACTTGGAATGTGAATTGGAACGAAATCGCCAATAGATAAGACCATTTTACAATTTGGGCCCAAGTTAGAAGCAGAGCCTAAGGTGTAAATTATCGATAGTCCATATCTCGGAAACTATAAGAGATAATGCAATTTGGCAACCGGCAATGTAATTAGCATGCCGAATATTACTTGGAATGTGAATTGGAACGAAATCGCCAATAGGTAAGACCATTTTACAATTTGGGCCCAAGTTAGAAGCAGAGCCTAAGGTGTAAATTATCGATAGTCCATATCTCGGAAACTATAAGAGATAATTCAATTTGGCAACCGGCAATGTAATTAGCATGCCGAATATTACTTGGAATGTGAATTGGAACGAAATCGCCAATAGATAAGACCATTTTACAATTTGGGCCCAAGTTAGAAGCAGAGCCTAAGGTGTAAATTATCGATAGTCCATATCTCGGAAACTATAAGAGATAATGCAATTTGGCAACCGGCAATGTAATTAGCATGCCGAATATTACTTGGAATGTGAATTGGAACGAAATCGCCAATAGATAAGACCATTTTACAATTTGGGAGCAAGTTAGAAGCAGAGCCTAAGGTGTAAATTATCGATAGTCCATATCTCGGAGACTATAAGAGATAATGCAATTTGGCAACCGGCAATGTAATTAGCATGCCGAATATTACTTGGAATGTGAATTGGAACGAAATCGCCAATAGATAAGACCATTTTACAATTTGGGCCCAAGTTAGAAGCAGAGCCTAAGGTGTAAATTATTGATAGTCCATATCTCGGAAACTATAAGAGATAATGCAATTTCGCAACCGGCAATGTAATTAGCATGCCGAATATCACTTGGAATGTGAATTGGGACGAAATCGCCAATAGATAAGACCATTTTACAATTTGGGCCCAAGTTAGAAGCAGAGCCTAAGGTGTAAATTATCGATAGTCCATATCTCGGAAACTATAAGAGATAATGCAATTTGGCAACCGGCAATGTAATTAGCATGCCGAATATTACTTGGAATGTGAATTGGAACGAAATCGCCAATAGATAAGACCATTTTACAATTTGGGCCCAAGTTAGAAGCAGAGCCTAAGGTGTAAATTATCGATAGTCCATATCTCGGAAACTATAAGAGATAATGCAATTTGGCAACCGGCAATGTAATTAGCATGCCGAATATTACTTGGAATGTGAATTGGAACGAAATCGCCAATAGATAAGACCATTTTACAATTTGGGCCCAAGTTAGAAGCAGAGCCTAAGGTGTAAATTATCGATAGTCCATATCTCGGAAACTATAAGAGATAATGCAATTTCGCAACCGGCAATGTAATTAGCATGCCGAATATCACTTGGAATGTGAATTGGGACGAAATCGCCAATAGATAAGACCATTTTACAATTTGGGCCCAAGTTAGAAGCAGAGCCTAAGGTGTAAATTATCGATAGTCCATATCTCGGAGACTATAAGAGATAATGCAATTTGGCAACCGGCAATGTAATTAGCATGCCGAATATTACTTGGAATGTGAATTGGAACGAAATCGCCAATAGATAAGACCATTTTACAATTTGGGCCCAAGTTAGAAGCAGAGCCTAAGGTGTAAATTATCGATAGTCCATATCTCGGAGACTATAAGAGATAATGCAATTTGGCAACCGGCAATGTAATTAGCATGCCGAATATTACTTGGAATGTGAATTGGAACGAAATCGCCAATAGATAAGACCATTTTACAATTTGGGCCCAAGTTAGAAGCAGAGCCTAAGGTGTAAATTATTGATAGTCCATATCTCGGAAACTATAAGAGATAATGCAATTTCGCAACCGGCAATGTAATTAGCATGCCGAATATCACTTGGAATGTGAATTGGGACGAAATCGCCAATAGATAAGACCATTTTACAATTTGGGCCCAAGTTAGAAGCAGAGCCTAAGGTGTAAATTATCGATAGTCCATATCTCGGAAACTATAAGAGATAATGCAATTTGGCAACCGGCAATGTAATTAGCATGCCGAATATTACTTGGAATGTGAATTGGAACGAAATCGCCAATAGATAAGACCATTTTACAATTTGGGCCCAAGTTAGAAGCAGAGCCTAAGGTGTAAATTATCGATAGTCCATATCTCGGAAACTATAAGAGATAATGCAATTTGGCAACCGGCAATGTAATTAGCATGCCGAATATTACTTGGAATGTGAATTGGAACGAAATCGCCAATAGATAAGACCATTTTACAATTTGGGCCCAAGTTAGAAGCAGAGCCTAAGGTGTAAATTATCGATAGTCCATATCTCGGAAACTATAAGAGATAATGCAATTTCGCAACCGGCAATGTAATTAGCATGCCGAATATCACTTGGAATGTGAATTGGGACGAAATCGCCAATAGATAAGACCATTTTACAATTTGGGCCCAAGTTAGAAGCAGAGCCTAAGGTGTAAATTATCGATAGTCCATATCTCGGAAACTATAAGAGATAATGCAATTTGGCAACCGGCAATGTAATTAGCATGCCGAATATTACTTGGAATGTGAATTGGAACGAAATCGCCAATAGATAAGACCATTTTACAATTTGGGCCCAAGTTAGAAGCAGAGCCTAAGGTGTAAATTATCGATAGTCCATATCTCGGAAACTATAAGAGATAATGCAATTTGGCAACCGGCAATGTAATTAGCATGCCGAATATTACTTGGAATGTGAATTGGAACGAAATCGCCAATAGATAAGACCATTTTACAATTTGGGCCCAAGTTAGAAGCAGAGCCTAAGGTGTAAATTATCGATAGTCCATATCTCGGAAACTATAAGAGATAATGCAATTTGGCAACCGGCAATGTAATTAGCATGCCGAATATTACTTGGAATGTGAATTGGAACGAAATCGCCAATAGATAAGACCATTTTACAATTTGGGCCCAAGTTAGAAGCAGAGCTTAAGGTGTAAATTATCGATAGTCCATATCTCGGAAACTATAAGTGATAATGCAATTTGGCAACCGGCAATGTAATTAGCATGCCGAATATTACTTGGAATGTGAATTGGAACGAAATCGCCAATAGATAAGACCATTTTACAATTTGGGCCCAAGTTAGAAGCAGAGCCTATGGTGTAAATTATCGATAGTCCATATCTCGGAAACTATAAGAGATAATGCAATTTGGCAACCGGCAGTGTAATTAGCATGCCGAATATTACTTGGAATGTGAATTGGAACGAAACCGCCAATAGATAAGACCATTTTACAATTTGGGCCCAAGTTAGAAGCAGAGCCTAAGGTGTAAATTATCGATAGTCCATATCTCGGAAACTATAAGAGATAATGCAATTTGGCAACCGGCAATGTAATTAGCATGCCGAATATTACTTGGAATGTGAATTGGAACGAAATCGCCAATAGATAAGACCATTTTACAATTTGGGCCCAAGTTAGAAGCAGAGCCTAAGGTGTAAATTATCGATAGTCCATATCTCGGAAACTATAAGAGATAATGCAATTTGGCAACCGGCAATGATATTAGCATGCCGAATATTACTTGGAATGTGAATTGGAACGAAATCGCCAATAGATAAGACCATTGTACAATTTGGGCCCAAGTTAGAAGCAGAGCCTAAGGTGTAAATTATCGATAGTCCATATCTCGGAAACTATAAGAGATAATGCAATTTGGCAACCGGCAATGTAATTAACATGCCGAATATTACTTGGAATGTGAATTGGAACGAAATCGCCAATAGATAAGACCATTTTACAATTTGGGAGCAAGTTAGAAGCAGAGCCTAAGGTGTAAATTATCGATAGTCCATATCTCGGAAACTATAAGAGATAATGCAATTTGGCAACCGGCAATGTAAATAGCATGCCGAATATTACTTGGAATGTGAATTGGAACGAAATCGCCAATAGATAAGACCATTTTACAATTTGGGCCCAAATTAGAAGCAGAGCCTATGGTGTAAATTATCGATAGTCCATATCTCGGAAAATATAAGAGATAATGCAATTTGGCAACCGGCAATGTAATTAGCATGCCGAATATTACTTGGAATGTGAATTGGAACGAAATCGCCAATAGATAAGACCATTTTACAATTTGGGCCCAAGTTAGAAGCAGAGCCTATGGTGTAAATTATCGATAGTCCATATCTCGGAAACTATAAGAGATAATGCAATTTGGCAACCGGCAATGTAATTAGCATGCCGAATATTACTTGGAATGTGAATTGGAACGAAATCGCCAATAGATAAGACCATTTTACAATTTGGGCCCAAGTTAGAAGCAGAGCCTAAGGTGTAAATTATCGATAGTCCATATCTCGGAAACTATAAGAGATAATGCAATTTGGCAACCGGCAATGTAATTAGCATGCCGAATATTACTTGGAATGTGAATTGGAACGAAATCGCCAATAGATAAGACCATTTTACAATTTGGGCCCAAGTTAGAAGCAGAGCCTAAGGTGTAAATTATCGATAGTCCATATCTCGGAAACTATAAGAGATAATGCAATTTGGCAACCGGCAATGTAATTAGCATGCCGAATATTACTTGGAATGTGAATTGGAACGAAATCGCCAATAGGTAAGACCATTTTACAATTTGGGCTCAAGTTAGAAGCAGAGCCTAAGGTGTAAATTATCGATAGTCCATATCTCGGAAACTATAAGAGATAATGCAATTTGGCAACCGGCAATGTAATTAGCATGCCGAATATTACTTGGAATGTGAATTGGAACGAAATCGCCAATAGATAAGACCATTTTACAATTTGGGCCCAAGTTAGAAGCAGAGCCTAAGGTGTAAATTATCGATAGTCCATATCTCGGAAACTATAAGAGATAATGCAATTTGGCAACCGGCAATGTAATTAGCATGCCGAATACTACTTGGAATGTGAATTGGAACGAAATCGCCAATAGATAAGACCATTTTACAATTTGGGCCCAAGTTAGAAGCAGAGCCTAAGGTGTAAATTATCGATAGTCCATATCTCGGAAACTATAAGAGATAATGCAATTTGGCAACCGGCAATGTAATTAGCATGCCGAATATTACTTGGAATGTGAATTGGAACGAAATCGCCAATAGATAAGACCATTTTACAATTTGGGCCCAAGTTAGAAGCAGAGCCTAAGGTGTAAATTATTGATAGTCCATATCTCGGAAACTATAAGAGATAATGCAATTTCGCAACCGGCAATGTAATTAGCATGCCGAATATTACTTGGAGTGCGAATTGGAACGAAATCGCCAATAGGTAAGACCATTTTACAATTTGGGCCCAAGTTAGAAGCAGAGCCTAAGGTGTAAATTATCGATAGTCCATATCTCGGAAAATATAAGAGATAATGCAATTTGGCAACCGGCAATGTAATTAGCATGCCGAATATTACTTGGAATGTGAATTGGAACGAAATCGCCAATAGATAAGACCATTTTACAATTTGGGCCCAAGTTAGAAGCAGAGCCTAAGGTGTAAATTATCGATAGTCCATATCTCGGAAACTATAAGAGATAATGCAATTTGGCAACCGGCAATGTAATTAGCATGCCGAATATTAATTGGAATGTGAATTGCAACGAAATCGCCAATAGATAAGACAATTTTACAATTTGGGCCCAAGTTAGAAGCAGAGCCTAAGGTGTAAATTATCGATAGTCCATATCTCGGAAACTATAAGAGATAATGCAATTTTGCAACCGGCAATGTAATTAGCATGCCGAATATTACTTGGAATGTGAATTGGAACGAAATCGCCAATAGATAAGACCATTTTACAATTTGGGAGCAAGTTAGAAGCAGAGCCTAAGGTGTAAATTATCGATAGTCCATATCTCGGAAACTATAAGAGATAATGCAATTTGGCAACAGGCAATGTAATTAGCATGCCGAATATTACTTGGAATGTGAATTGGAACGAAATCGCCAATAGATAAGACCATTTTACAATTTGGGCCCAAGTTAGAAGCAGAGCCTATGGTGTAAATTATCGATAGTCCATATCTCGGAAACTATAAGAGATAATGCAATTTGGCAACCGGCAATGTAATTAGCATGCCGAATATTACTTGGAATGTGAATTGGAACGAAATCGCCAATAGATAAGACCATTTTACAATTTGGGCCCAAGTTAGAAGCAGAGCCTAAGGTGTAAATTATCGATAGTCCATATCTCGGAAACTATAAGAGATAATGCAATTTGGCAACCGGCAATGTAATTAGCATGCCGAATATTACTTGGAATGTGAATTGGAACGAAATCGCCAATAGATAAGACCATTTTACAATTTGGGCCCAAGTTAGAAGCAGAGCCTAAGGTGTAAATTATCGATAGTCCATATCTCGGAAACTATAAGAGATAATGCAATTTGGCAACCGGCAATGTAATTAGCACGCCGAATATTACTTGGAATGTGAATTGGAACGAAATCGCCAATAGATAAGACCATTTTACAATTTGGGCCCAAGTTAGTAGCAGAGCCTAAGGTGTAAATTATTGATAGTCCATATCTCGGAAACTATAAGAGATAATGCAATTTCGCAACCGGGAATGTAATTAGCATGCCGAATATCACTTGGAATGTGAATTGGGACGAAATCGCCAATAGATAAGACCATTTTACAATTTGGGCCCAAGTTAGAAGCAGAGCCTAAGGTGTAAATTATCGATAGTCCATATCTCGGAAACTATAAGAGATAATGCAATTTGGCAACCGGCAATGTAATTAGCATGCCGAATATTACTTGGAATGTGAACTGGAACGAAATCGCCAATAGATAAGACCATTTTACAATTTGGGCCCAAGTTAGAAGCAGAGCCTAAGGTGTAAATTATCGATAGTCCATATCTCGGAAACTATAAGAGATAATGCAATTTGGCAACCGGAAATGTAATTAGCATGCCGAATATTACTTGGAATGTGAATTGGAACGAAATCGCCAATAGATAAGACCATTTTACAATTTGGGCCCAAGTTAGAAGCAGAGCCTAAGGTGTAAATTATCGATAGTCCATATCTCGGAAACTATAAGAGATAATGCAATTTGGCAACCGGCAATGTAATTAGCATGCCGAATATTACTTGGAATGTGAATTGGAACGAAATCGCCAATAGGTAAGACCATTTTACAATTTGGGCCCAAGTTAGAAGCAGAGCCTAAGGTGTAAATTATCGATAGTCCATATCTCGGAAACTATAAGAGATAATTCAATTTGGCAACCGGCAATGTAATTAGCATGCCGAATATTACTTGGAATGTGAATTGGAACGAAATCGCCAATAGATAAGACCATTTTACAATTTGGGCCCAAGTTAGAAGCAGAGCCTAAGGTGTAAATTATCGATAGTCCATATCTCGGAAACTATAAGAGATAATGCAATTTGGCAACCGGCAATGTAATTAGCATGCCGAATATTACTTGGAATGTGAATTGGAACGAAATCGCCAATAGATAAGACCATTTTACAATTTGGGAGCAAGTTAGAAGCAGAGCCTAAGGTGTAAATTATCGATAGTCCATATCTCGGAGACTATAAGAGATAATGCAATTTGGCAACCGGCAATGTAATTAGCATGCCGAATATTACTTGGAATGTGAATTGGAACGAAATCGCCAATAGATAAGACCATTTTACAATTTGGGCCCAAGTTAGAAGCAGAGCCTAAGGTGTAAATTATTGATAGTCCATATCTCGGAAACTATAAGAGATAATGCAATTTCGCAACCGGCAATGTAATTAGCATGCCGAATATCACTTGGAATGTGAATTGGGACGAAATCGCCAATAGATAAGACCATTTTACAATTTGGGCCCAAGTTAGAAGCAGAGCCTAAGGTGTAAATTATCGATAGTCCATATCTCGGAAACTATAAGAGATAATGCAATTTGGCAACCGGCAATGTAATTAGCATGCCGAATATTACTTGGAATGTGAATTGGAACGAAATCGCCAATAGATAAGACCATTTTACAATTTGGGCCCAAGTTAGAAGCAGAGCCTAAGGTGTAAATTATCGATAGTCCATATCTCGGAAACTATAAGAGATAATGCAATTTGGCAACCGGCAATGTAATTAGCATGCCGAATATTACTTGGAATGTGAATTGGAACGAAATCGCCAATAGATAAGACCATTTTACAATTTGGGCCCAAGTTAGAAGCAGAGCCTAAGGTGTAAATTATCGATAGTCCATATCTCGGAAACTATAAGAGATAATGCAATTTCGCAACCGGCAATGTAATTAGCATGCCGAATATCACTTGGAATGTGAATTGGGACGAAATCGCCAATAGATAAGACCATTTTACAATTTGGGCCCAAGTTAGAAGCAGAGCCTAAGGTGTAAATTATCGATAGTCCATATCTCGGAAACTATAAGAGATAATGCAATTTGGCAACCGGCAATGTAATTAGCATGCCGAATATTACTTGGAATGTGAATTGGAACGAAATCGCCAATAGATAAGACCATTTTACAATTTGGGCCCAAGTTAGAAGCAGAGCCTAAGGTGTAAATTATCGATAGTCCATATCTCGGAAACTATAAGAGATAATGCAATTTGGCAACCGGCAATGTAATTAGCATGCCGAATATTACTTGGAATGTGAATTGGAACGAAATCGCCAATAGATAAGACCATTTTACAATTTGGGCCCAAGTTAGAAGCAGAGCCTAAGGTGTAAATTATCGATAGTCCATATCTCGGAAACTATAAGAGATAATGCAATTTGGCAACCGGCAATGTAATTAGCATGCCGAATATTACTTGGAATGTGAATTGGAACGAAATCGCCAATAGATAAGACCATTTTACAATTTGGGCCCAAGTTAGAAGCAGAGCTTAAGGTGTAAATTATCGATAGTCCATATCTCGGAAACTATAAGTGATAATGCAATTTGGCAACCGGCAATGTAATTAGCATGCCGAATATTACTTGGAATGTGAATTGGAACGAAATCGCCAATAGATAAGACCATTTTACAATTTGGGCCCAAGTTAGAAGCAGAGCCTATGGTGTAAATTATCGATAGTCCATATCTCGGAAACTATAAGAGATAATGCAATTTGGCAACCGGCAGTGTAATTAGCATGCCGAATATTACTTGGAATGTGAATTGGAACGAAACCGCCAATAGATAAGACCATTTTACAATTTGGGCCCAAGTTAGAAGCAGAGCCTAAGGTGTAAATTATCGATAGTCCATATCTCGGAAACTATAAGAGATAATGCAATTTGGCAACCGGCAATGTAATTAGCATGCCGAATATTACTTGGAATGTGAATTGGAACGAAATCGCCAATAGATAAGACCATTTTACAATTTGGGCCCAAGTTAGAAGCAGAGCCTAAGGTGTAAATTATCGATAGTCCATATCTCGGAAACTATAAGAGATAATGCAATTTGGCAACCGGCAATGATATTAGCATGCCGAATATTACTTGGAATGTGAATTGGAACGAAATCGCCAATAGATAAGACCATTGTACAATTTGGGCCCAAGTTAGAAGCAGAGCCTAAGGTGTAAATTATCGATAGTCCATATCTCGGAAACTATAAGAGATAATGCAATTTGGCAACCGGCAATGTAATTAACATGCCGAATATTACTTGGAATGTGAATTGGAACGAAATCGCCAATAGATAAGACCATTTTACAATTTGGGAGCAAGTTAGAAGCAGAGCCTAAAGTGTAAATTATCGATAGTCCATATCTCGGAAACTATAAGAGATAATGCAATTTGGCAACCGGCAATGTAATTAGCATGCCGAATATTACTTGGAATGTGAATTGGAACGAAATCGCCAATAGATAAGACCATTTTACAATTTGGGCCCAAATTAGAAGCAGAGCCTATGGTGTAAATTATCGATAGTCCATATCTCGGAAAATATAAGAGATAATGCAATTTGGCAACCGGCAATGTAATTAGCATGCCGAATATTACTTGGAATGTGAATTGGAACGAAATCGCCAATAGATAAGACCATTTTACAATTTGGGCCCAAGTTAGAAGCAGAGCCTATGGTGTAAATTATCGATAGTCCATATCTCGGAAACTATAAGAGATAATGCAATTTGGCAACCGGCAATGTAATTAGCATGCCGAATATTACTTGGAATGTGAATTGGAACGAAATCGCCAATAGATAAGACCATTTTACAATTTGGGCCCAAGTTAGAAGCAGAGCCTAAGGTGTAAATTATCGATAGTCCATATCTCGGAAACTATAAGAGATAATGCAATTTGGCAACCGGCAATGTAATTAGCATGCCGAATATTACTTGGAATGTGAATTGGAACGAAATCGCCAATAGATAAGACCATTTTACAATTTGGGCCCAAGTTAGAAGCAGAGCCTAAGGTGTAAATTATCGATAGTCCATATCTCGGAAACTATAAGAGATAATGCAATTTGGCAACCGGCAATGTAATTAGCATGCCGAATATTACTTGGAATGTGAATTGGAACGAAATCGCCAATAGGTAAGACCATTTTACAATTTGGGCTCAAGTTAGAAGCAGAGCCTAAGGTGTAAATTATCGATAGTCCATATCTCGGAAACTATAAGAGATAATGCAATTTGGCAACCGGCAATGTAATTAGCATGCCGAATATTACTTGGAATGTGAATTGGAACGAAATCGCCAATAGATAAGACCATTTTACAATTTGGGCCCAAGTTAGAAGCAGAGCCTAAGGTGTAAATTATCGATAGTCCATATCTCGGAAACTATAAGAGATAATGCAATTTGGCAACCGGCAATGTAATTAGCATGCCGAATACTACTTGGAATGTGAATTGGAACGAAATCGCCAATAGATAAGACCATTTTACAATTTGGGCCCAAGTTAGAAGCAGAGCCTAAGGTGTAAATTATCGATAGTCCATATCTCGGAAACTATAAGAGATAATGCAATTTGGCAACCGGCAATGTAATTAGCATGCCGAATATTACTTGGAATGTGAATTGGAACGAAATCGCCAATAGATAAGACCATTTTACAATTTGGGCCCAAGTTAGAAGCAGAGCCTAAGGTGTAAATTATTGATAGTCCATATCTCGGAAACTATAAGAGATAATGCAATTTCGCAACCGGCAATGTAATTAGCATGCCGAATATTACTTGGAGTGCGAATTGGAACGAAATCGCCAATAGGTAAGACCATTTTACAATTTGGGCCCAAGTTAGAAGCAGAGCCTAAGGTGTAAATTATCGATAGTCCATATCTCGGAAAATATAAGAGATAATGCAATTTGGCAACCGGCAATGTAATTAGCATGCCGAATATTACTTGGAATGTGAATTGGAACGAAATCGCCAATAGATAAGACCATTTTACAATTTGGGCCCAAGTTAGAAGCAGAGCCTAAGGTGTAAATTATCGATAGTCCATATCTCGGAAACTATAAGAGATAATGCAATTTGGCAACCGGCAATGTAATTAGCATGCCGAATATTAATTGGAATGTGAATTGCAACGAAATCGCCAATAGATAAGACAATTTTACAATTTGGGCCCAAGTTAGAAGCAGAGCCTAAGGTGTAAATTATCGATAGTCCATATCTCGGAAACTATAAGAGATAATGCAATTTTGCAACCGGCAATGTAATTAGCATGCCGAATATTACTTGGAATGTGAATTGGAACGAAATCGCCAATAGATAAGACCATTTTACAATTTGGGCCCAAGTTAGAAGCAGAGCCTAAGGTGTAAATTATTGATAGTCCATATCTCGGAAACTATAAGAGATAATACAATTTCGCAACCGGCAATGTAATTAGCATGCCGAATATCACTTGGAATGTGAATTGGGACGAAATCGCCAATAGATAAGACCATTTTAAAATTTGGGCCCAAGTTAGAAGCAGAGCCTAAGGTGTAAATTATCGATAGTCCGTATCTCGGAAACTATAAGAGATAATGCAATTTGGCAACCGGCAATGTAATTAGCATGCCGAATATTACTTGGAATGTGAATTGGAACGAAATCGCCAATAGATAAGACCATTTTACAATTTGGGCCCAAGTTAGAAGCAGAGCCTAAGGTGTAAATTATCGATAGTCCATATCTCGGAAACTATAAGAGATAATGCAATTTGGCAACCGGCAATGTAATTAGCATGCCGAATATTACTTGGAATGTGAATTGGAACGAAATCGCCAATAGGTAAGACCATTTTATAATTTGGGCCCAAGTTAGAAGCAGAGCCTAAGGTGTAAATTATCGATAGTCCATATCTCGGAAACTATAAGAGATAATTCAATTTGGCAACCGGCAATGTAATTAGCATGCCGAATATTACTTGGAATGTGAATTGGAACGAAATCGCCAATAGATAAGACCATTTTACAATTTGGGCCCAAGTTAGAAGCAGAGCCTAAGGCGTAAATTATCGATAGTCCATATCTCGGAAACTATAAGAGATAATGCAATTTGGCAACCGGCAATGTAATTAGCATGCCGAATATTACTTGGAATGTGAATTGGAACGAAATCGCCAATAGATAAGACCATTTTACAATTTGGGAGCAAGTTAGAAGCAGAGCCTAAGGTGTAAATTATCGATAGTCCATATCTCGGAAACTATAAGAGATAATGAAATTTGGCAACCGGCAATGTAATTAGCATGCCGAATATTACTTGGAATGTGAATTGGAACGAAATCGCCAATAGATAAGACCATTTTACAATTTGGGCCCAAGTTAGAAGCAGAGCCTATGGTGTAAATTATCGATAGTCCATATCTCGGAAACTATAAGAGATAATGCAATTTGGCAACCGGCAATGTAATTAGCATGCCGAATATTACTTGGAATGTGAATTGGAACGAAATCGCCAATAGATAAGACCATTTTACAATTTGGGCCCAAGTTAGAAGCAGAGCCTAAGGTGTAAATTATCGATAGTCCATATCTCGGAAACTATAAGAGATAATGCAATTTGGCAACCGGCAATGTAATTAGCATGCCGAATATTATTTGGAATGTGAATTGGAACGAAATCGCCAATAGATAAGACCATTTTACAATTTGGGAGCAAGTTAGAAGCAGAGCCTAAGGTGTAAATTATCGATAGTCCATATCTCGGAAACTATAAGAGATAATTCAATTTGGCAACCGGCAATGTAATTAGCATGCCGAACATTACTTGGAATGTGAATTGGAACGAAATCGCCAATAGGTAAGACCATTTTACAATTTGGGCCCAAGTTAGAAGCAGAGCCTAAGGTGTAAATTATCGATAGTCCATATCTCGGAAACTATAAGAGATAATGCAATTTGGCAACCGGCAATGTAATTAGCATGCCGAATATTACTTGGAATGTGAATTGGAACGAAATCGCCAATAGATAAGACCATTTTACAATTTGGGCCCAAGTTAGAAGCAGAGCCTAAGGTGTAAATTATCGATAGTCCATATCTCGGAAACTATAAGAGATAATGCAATTTGGCAACCGGCAATGTAATTAGCATGCCGAATATTATTTGGAATGTGAATTGGAACGAAATCGCCAATAGATAAGACCATTTTACAATTTGGGAGCAAGTTAGAAGCAGAGCCTAAGGTGTAAATTATCGATAGTCCATATCTCGGAAACTATAAGAGATAATGCAATTTGGCAACAGGCAATGTAATTAGCATGCCGAATATTACTTGGAATGTGAATTGGAACGAAATCGCCAATAGATAAGACCATTTTACAATTTGGGCCCAAGTTAGAAGCAGAGCCTATGGTGTAAATTATCGATAGTCCATATCTCGGAAACTATAAGAGATAATGCAATTTGGCAACCGGCAATGTAATTAGCATGCCGAATATTACTTGGAATGTGAATTGGAACGAAATCGCCAATAGATAAGACCATTTTACAATTTGGGCCCAAGTTAGAAGCAGAGCCTAAGGTGTAAATTATCGATAGTCCATATCTCGGAAACTATAAGAGATAATGCAATTTGGCAACCGGCAATGTAATTAGCATGCCGAATATTACTTGGAATGTGAATTGGAACGAAATCGCCAATAGATAAGACCATTTTACAATTTGGGCCCAAGTTAGAAGCAGAGCCTAAGGTGTAAATTATCGATAGTCCATATCTCGGAAACTATAAGAGATAATGCAATTTGGCAACCGGCAATGTAATTAGCATGCCGAATATTACTTGGAATGTGAATTGGAACGAAATCGCCAATAGATAAGACCATTTTACAATTTGGGCCCAAGTTAGTAGCAGAGCCTAAGGTGTAAATTATTGATAGTCCATATCTCGGAAACTATAAGAGATAATGCAATTTCGCAACCGGGAATGTAATTAGCATGCCGAATATCACTTGGAATGTGAATTGGGACGAAATCGCCAATAGATAAGACCATTTTACAATTTGGGCCCAAGTTAGAAGCAGAGCCTAAGGTGTAAATTATCGATAGTCCATATCTCGGAAACTATAAGAGATAATGCAATTTGGCAACCGGCAATGTAATTAGCATGCCGAATATTACTTGGAATGTGAACTGGAACGAAATCGCCAATAGATAAGACCATTTTACAATTTGGGCCCAAGTTAGAAGCAGAGCCTAAGGTGTAAATTATCGATAGTCCATATCTCGGAAACTATAAGAGATAATGCAATTTGGCAACCGGAAATGTAATTAGCATGCCGAATATTACTTGGAATGTGAATTGGAACGAAATCGCCAATAGATAAGACCATTTTACAATTTGGGCCCAAGTTAGAAGCAGAGCCTAAGGTGTAAATTATCGATAGTCCATATCTCGGAAACTATAAGAGATAATGCAATTTGGCAACCGGCAATGTAATTAGCATGCCGAATATTACTTGGAATGTGAATTGGAACGAAATCGCCAATAGGTAAGACCATTTTACAATTTGGGCCCAAGTTAGAAGCAGAGCCTAAGGTGTAAATTATCGATAGTCCATATCTCGGAAACTATAAGAGATAATTCAATTTGGCAACCGGCAATGTAATTAGCATGCCGAATATTACTTGGAATGTGAATTGGAACGAAATCGCCAATAGATAAGACCATTTTACAATTTGGGCCCAAGTTAGAAGCAGAGCCTAAGGTGTAAATTATCGATAGTCCATATCTCGGAAACTATAAGAGATAATGCAATTTGGCAACCGGCAATGTAATTAGCATGCCGAATATTACTTGGAATGTGAATTGGAACGAAATCGCCAATAGATAAGACCATTTTACAATTTGGGAGCAAGTTAGAAGCAGAGCCTAAGGTGTAAATTATCGATAGTCCGTATCTCGGAAACTATAAGATATAATGCAATTTGGCAACCGGCAATGTAATTAGCATGCCGAATATTACTTGGAATGTGAATTGGAACGAAATCGCCAATAGATAAGACCATTTTACAATTTGGGCCCAAGTTAGAAGCAGAGCCTAAAGTGTAAATTATCGATAGTCCATATCTCGGAAACTATAAGAGATAATGCAATTTGGCAACCGGCAATGTAATTAGCATGCCGAATATTACTTGGAATGTGAATTGGAACGAAATCGCCAATAGATAAGACCATTTTACAATTTGGGCCCAAGTTAGAAGCAGAGCCTAAGGTGTAAATTATCGATAGTCCATATCTCGGAGACTATAAGAGATAATGCAATTTGGCAACCGGCAATGTAATTAGCATGCCGAATATTACTTGGAATGTGAATTGGAACGAAATCGCCAATAGATAAGACCATTTTACAATTTGGGCCCAAGTTAGAAGCAGAGCCTAAGGTGTAAATTATTGATAGTCCATATCTCGGAAACTATAAGAGATAATGCAATTTCGCAACCGGCAATGTAATTAGCATGCCGAATATCACTTGGAATGTGAATTGGGACGAAATCGCCAATAGATAAGACCATTTTACAATTTGGGCCCAAGTTAGAAGCAGAGCCTAAGGTGTAAATTATCGATAGTCCATATCTCGGAAACTATAAGAGATAATGCAATTTGGCAACCGGCAATGTAATTAGCATGCCGAATATTACTTGGAATGTGAATTGGAACGAAATCGCCAATAGATAAGACCATTTTACAATTTGGGCCCAAGTTAGAAGCAGAGCCTAAGGTGTAAATTATCGATAGTCCATATCTCGGAAACTATAAGAGATAATGCAATTTGGCAACCGGCAATGTAATTAGCATGCCGAATATTACTTGGAATGTGAATTGGAACGAAATCGCCAATAGATAAGACCATTTTACAATTTGGGCCCAAGTTAGAAGCAGAGCCTAAGGTGTAAATTATCGATAGTCCATATCTCGGAAACTATAAGAGATAATGCAATTTCGCAACCGGCAATGTAATTAGCATGCCGAATATCACTTGGAATGTGAATTGGGACGAAATCGCCAATAGATAAGACCATTTTACAATTTGGGCCCAAGTTAGAAGCAGAGCCTAAGGTGTAAATTATCGATAGTCCATATCTCGGAAACTATAAGAGATAATGCAATTTGGCAACCGGCAATGTAATTAGCATGCCGAATATTACTTGGAATGTGAATTGGAACGAAATCGCCAATAGATAAGACCATTTTACAATTTGGGCCCAAGTTAGAAGCAGAGCCTAAGGTGTAAATTATCGATAGTCCATATCTCGGAAACTATAAGAGATAATGCAATTTGGCAACCGGCAATGTAATTAGCATGCCGAATATTACTTGGAATGTGAATTGGAACGAAATCGCCAATAGATAAGACCATTTTACAATTTGGGCCCAAGTTAGAAGCAGAGCCTAAGGTGTAAATTATCGATAGTCCATATCTCGGAAACTATAAGAGATAATGCAATTTGGCAACCGGCAATGTAATTAGCATGCCGAATATTACTTGGAATGTGAATTGGAACGAAATCGCCAATAGATAAGACCATTTTACAATTTGGGCCCAAGTTAGAAGCAGAGCTTAAGGTGTAAATTATCGATAGTCCATATCTCGGAAACTATAAGTGATAATGCAATTTGGCAACCGGCAATGTAATTAGCATGCCGAATATTACTTGGAATGTGAATTGGAACGAAATCGCCAATAGATAAGACCATTTTACAATTTGGGCCCAAGTTAGAAGCAGAGCCTATGGTGTAAATTATCGATAGTCCATATCTCGGAAACTATAAGAGATAATGCAATTTGGCAACCGGCAGTGTAATTAGCATGCCGAATATTACTTGGAATGTGAATTGGAACGAAACCGCCAATAGATAAGACCATTTTACAATTTGGGCCCAAGTTAGAAGCAGAGCCTAAGGTGTAAATTATCGATAGTCCATATCTCGGAAACTATAAGAGATAATGCAATTTGGCAACCGGCAATGTAATTAGCATGCCGAATATTACTTGGAATGTGAATTGGAACGAAATCGCCAATAGATAAGACCATTTTACAATTTGGGCCCAAGTTAGAAGCAGAGCCTAAGGTGTAAATTATCGATAGTCCATATCTCGGAAACTATAAGAGATAATGCAATTTGGCAACCGGCAATGATATTAGCATGCCGAATATTACTTGGAATGTGAATTGGAACGAAATCGCCAATAGATAAGACCATTGTACAATTTGGGCCCAAGTTAGAAGCAGAGCCTAAGGTGTAAATTATCGATAGTCCATATCTCGGAAACTATAAGAGATAATGCAATTTGGCAACCGGCAATGTAATTAACATGCCGAATATTACTTGGAATGTGAATTGGAACGAAATCGCCAATAGATAAGACCATTTTACAATTTGGGAGCAAGTTAGAAGCAGAGCCTAAGGTGTAAATTATCGATAGTCCATATCTCGGAAACTATAAGAGATAATGCAATTTGGCAACCGGCAATGTAATTAGCATGCCGAATATTACTTGGAATGTGAATTGGAACGAAATCGCCAATAGATAAGACCATTTTACAATTTGGGCCCAAATTAGAAGCAGAGCCTATGGTGTAAATTATCGATAGTCCATATCTCGGAAAATATAAGAGATAATGCAATTTGGCAACCGGCAATGTAATTAGCATGCCGAATATTACTTGGAATGTGAATTGGAACGAAATCGCCAATAGATAAGACCATTTTACAATTTGGGCCCAAGTTAGAAGCAGAGCCTATGGTGTAAATTATCGATAGTCCATATCTCGGAAACTATAAGAGATAATGCAATTTGGCAACCGGCAATGTAATTAGCATGCCGAATATTACTTGGAATGTGAATTGGAACGAAATCGCCAATAGATAAGACCATTTTACAATTTGGGCCCAAGTTAGAAGCAGAGCCTAAGGTGTAAATTATCGATAGTCCATATCTCGGAAACTATAAGAGATAATGCAATTTGGCAACCGGCAATGTAATTAGCATGCCGAATATTACTTGGAATGTGAATTGGAACGAAATCGCCAATAGATAAGACCATTTTACAATTTGGGCCCAAGTTAGAAGCAGAGCCTAAGGTGTAAATTATCGATAGTCCATATCTCGGAAACTATAAGAGATAATGCAATTTGGCAACCGGCAATGTAATTAGCATGCCGAATATTACTTGGAATGTGAATTGGAACGAAATCGCCAATAGGTAAGACCATTTTACAATTTGGGCTCAAGTTAGAAGCAGAGCCTAAGGTGTAAATTATCGATAGTCCATATCTCGGAAACTATAAGAGATAATGCAATTTGGCAACCGGCAATGTAATTAGCATGCCGAATATTACTTGGAATGTGAATTGGAACGAAATCGCCAATAGATAAGACCATTTTACAATTTGGGCCCAAGTTAGAAGCAGAGCCTAAGGTGTAAATTATCGATAGTCCATATCTCGGAAACTATAAGAGATAATGCAATTTGGCAACCGGCAATGTAATTAGCATGCCGAATATTACTTGGAATGTGAATTGGAACGAAATCGCCAATAGATAAGACCATTTTACAATTTGGGCCCAAGTTAGAAGCAGAGCTTAAGGTGTAAATTATCGATAGTCCATATCTCGGAAACTATAAGTGATAATGCAATTTGGCAACCGGCAATGTAATTAGCATGCCGAATATTACTTGGAATGTGAATTGGAACGAAATCGCCAATAGATAAGACCATTTTACAATTTGGGCCCAAGTTAGAAGCAGAGCCTATGGTGTAAATTATCGATAGTCCATATCTCGGAAACTATAAGAGATAATGCAATTTGGCAACCGGCAGTGTAATTAGCATGCCGAATATTACTTGGAATGTGAATTGGAACGAAACCGCCAATAGATAAGACCATTTTACAATTTGGGCCCAAGTTAGAAGCAGAGCCTAAGGTGTAAATTATCGATAGTCCATATCTCGGAAACTATAAGAGATAATGCAATTTGGCAACCGGCAATGTAATTAGCATGCCGAATATTACTTGGAATGTGAATTGGAACGAAATCGCCAATAGATAAGACCATTTTACAATTTGGGCCCAAGTTAGAAGCAGAGCCTAAGGTGTAAATTATCGATAGTCCATATCTCGGAAACTATAAGAGATAATGCAATTTGGCAACCGGCAATGATATTAGCATGCCGAATATTACTTGGAATGTGAATTGGAACGAAATCGCCAATAGATAAGACCATTTTACAATTTGGGCCCAAGTTAGAAGCAGAGCCTAAGGTGTAAATTATCGATAGTCCATATCTCGGAAACTATAAGAGATAATGCAATTTGGCAACCGGCAATGTAATTAACATGCCGAATATTACTTGGAATGTGAATTGGAACGAAATCGCCAATAGATAAGACCATTTTACAATTTGGGAGCAAGTTAGAAGCAGAGCCTAAGGTGTAAATTATCGATAGTCCATATCTCGGAAACTATAAGAGATAATGCAATTTGGCAACCGGCAATGTAATTAGCATGCCGAATATTACTTGGAATGTGAATTGGAACGAAATCGCCAATAGATAAGACCATTTTACAATTTGGGCCCAAATTAGAAGCAGAGCCTATGGTGTAAATTATCGATAGTCCATATCTCGGAAACTATAAGAGATAATGCAATTTGGCAACCGGCAATGTAATTAGCATGCCGAATATTACTTGGAATGTGAATTGGAACGAAATCGCCAATAGATAAGACCATTTTACAATTTGGGCCCAAGTTAGAAGCAGAGCCTATGGTGTAAATTATCGATAGTCCATATCTCGGAAACTATAAGAGATAATGCAATTTGGCAACCGGCAATGTAATTAGCATGCCGAATATTACTTGGAATGTGAATTGGAACGAAATCGCCAATAGATAAGACCATTTTACAATTTGGGCCCAAGTTAGAAGCAGAGCCTAAGGTGTAAATTATCGATAGTCCATATCTCGGAAACTATAAGAGATAATGCAATTTGGCAACCGGCAATGTAATTAGCATGCCGAATATTACTTGGAATGTGAATTGGAACGAAATCGCCAATAGATAAGACCATTTTACAATTTGGGCCCAAGTTAGAAGCAGAGCCTAAGGTGTAAATTATCGATAGTCCATATCTCGGAAACTATAAGAGATAATGCAATTTGGCAACCGGCAATGTAATTAGCATGCCGAATATTACTTGGAATGTGAATTGGAACGAAATCGCCAATAGGTAAGACCATTTTACAATTTGGGCTCAAGTTAGAAGCAGAGCCTAAGGTGTAAATTATCGATAGTCCATATCTCGGAAACTATAAGAGATAATGCAATTTGGCAACCGGCAATGTAATTAGCATGCCGAATATTACTTGGAATGTGAATTGGAACGAAATCGCCAATAGATAAGACCATTTTACAATTTGGGCCCAAGTTAGAAGCAGAGCCTAAGGTGTAAATTATCGATAGTCCATATCTCGGAAACTATAAGAGATAATGCAATTTGGCAACCGGCAATGTAATTAGCATGCCGAATACTACTTGGAATGTGAATTGGAACGAAATCGCCAATAGATAAGACCATTTTACAATTTGGGCCCAAGTTTGAAGCAGAGCCTAAGGTGTAAATTATCGATAGTCCATATCTCGGAAACTATAAGAGATAATGCAATTTGGCATCCGCCAATGTAATTAGCATGCCGAATATTACTTGGAATGTGAAATGGAACGAAATCGCCAATAGATAAGACCATTTTACAATTTGGGCCCAAGTTAGAAGCAGAGCCTAAGGTGTAAATTATCGATAGTCCATATCTCGGAAACTATAAGAGATAATGTAATTTGGCAACCGGCAATGTAATTAGCATGCCGAATATTACTTGGAATGTGAATTGGAACGAAATCGCCAATAGATAAGACCATTTTACAATTTGGGCCCAAGTTAGAAGCAGAGCCTAAGGTGTAAATTATCGATAGTCCATATCTCGGAAACTATAAGAGATAATGCAATTTGGCAACCGGCAATGTAATTAGCATGCCGAATATTACTTGGAATGTGAATTGGAATGAAATCGCCAATAGATAAGATCATTTTACAATTTGGGCCCAAGTTAGAAGCAGAGCCTAAGGTGTAAATTATCGATAGTCCATATCTGGGAAACTATAAGAGATAATGCAATTTGGCAACCGGCAATGTAATTAGCATGCCGAATATTACTTGGAATGTGAATTGGAACGAAATCGCCAATAGATAAGACCATTTTACAATTTGGGCCCAAGTTAGAAGCAGAGCCTAAGGTGTAAATTATCGATAGTCCATATCTCGGAAACTATAAGACATAATGCAATTTGGCAACCGGCAATGTAATTAGCATGCCGAATATTACTTGGAATGTGAATTGGAACGAAATCGCCAATAGATAAGACCATTTTACAATTTGGGCCCAAGTTAGAAGCAGAGCCTAAGGTGTAAATTATTGATAGTCCATGTCTCGGAAACTATAAGAGATAATGCAATTTCGCAACCGGCAATGTAATTAGCATGCCGAATATTACTTGGAGTGTGAATTGGAACGAAATCGCCAATAGGTAAGACCATTTTACAATTTGGGCCCAAGTTAAAAGCAGAGCCTAAGGTGTAAATTATCGATAGTCCATATCTCGGAAACTATAAGAGATAATGCAATTTGGCAACCGGCAATGTAATTAGCATGCCAAATATTACTTGGAATGTGAATTGGAACGAAATCGCCAATAGATAAGACCATTTTACAATTTGGGCCCAAGTTAGAAGCAGAGCCTAAGGTGTAAATTATCGATAGTCTATATCTCGGAAACTATAAGAGATAATGCAATTTGGCAACCGGCAATGTAATTAGCATGCCGAATATTACTTGGAATGTGAATTGGAACGAAATCGCCAATAGATAAGACCATTTTACAATTTGGGCCCAAGTTAGAAGCAGAGCCTAAGGTGTAAATTATCGATAGTCCATATCTCGGAAACTATAAGAGATAATGCAATTTGGCAACCGGCAATGTAATTAGCATGCCGAATATTACTTTGAATGTGAATTGCAACGAAATCGCCAATAGATAAGACCATTTTACAATTTGGGCCCAAGTTAGAAGCAGAGCCTAAGGTGTAAATTATCGATAGTCCATATCTCGGAAACTATAAGAGATAATGCAATTTGGCAACCGGCAATGTAATTAGCATGCCGAATATTACTTTGAATGTGAATTGCAACGAAATCGCCAATAGATAAGACCATTTTACAATTTGGGCCCAAGTTAGAAGCAGAGCCTAAGGTGTAAATTATCGATAGTCCATATCTCGGAAACTATAAGAGATAATGCAATTTGGCAACCGGCAATATAATTAGCATGCCGAATATTACTTGGAATGTGAATTGGAACGAAATCGCCAATAGATAAGACCATTTTACAATTTGGGCCCAAGTTAGAAGCAGAGCCTAAGGTGTAAATTATTGATAGTCCATATCTCGGAAACTATAAGAGATAATGCAATTTGGCAACCGGCAATATAATTAGCATGCCGAATATTACTTGGAATGTGAATTGGAACGAAATCGCCAATAGATAAGACCATTTTACAATTTGGGCCCAAGTTAGAAGCAGAGCCTAAGGTGTAAATTATTGATAGTCCATATCTCGGAAACTATAAGAGATAATGCAATTTCGAAACCGGCAATGTAATTAGCATGCCGAATATCACTTGGAATGTGAATTGGGACGAAATCGCCAATAGATAAAACCATTTTACAATTTGGGCCCAAGTTAGAAGCAGAGCCTAAGGTGTAAATTATCGATAGTAAATATCTCGGAAACTATAAGAGATAATGCAATTTGGCAACCGGCAATGTAATTAGCATGCCGAATATTACTTGGAATGTGAATTGGAACGAAATCGCCAATAGATAAGACCATTTTACAATTTGGGCCCAAGTTAGAAGCAGAGCCTAAGGTGTAAATTATCGATAGTCCATATCTCGGAAACTATAAGAGATAATGCAATTTGGCAAACGGCAATATAATTAGCATGCCGAATATTACTTGGAATGTGAATTGGAACGAAATCGCCAATAGATAAGACCATTTTACAATTTGGGCCCAAGTTAGAAGCAGAGCCTAAGGTGTAAATTATCGATAGTCCATATCTCGGAAACTATAAGAGATAATGCAATTTGGCAACCGGCAATGTAATTAGCATGCCGAATATTACTTGGAATGTGAATTGGAACGAAATCGCCAATAGATAAGACCATTTTACAATTTGGGCCCAAGTTAGAAGCAGAGCCTAAGGTGTAAATTATCGATAGTCCATATCTCGGAAACTATAAGAGATAATGCAATTTGGCAACCGGCAATGTAATTAGCATGCCGAATATTACTTGGAATGTGAATTGGAACGAAATCGCCAATAGATAAGACCATTTTACAATTTGGGCCCAAGTTAGAAGCAGAGCCTAAGGTGTAAATTATCGATAGTCCATATCTCGGAAACTATAAGAGATAATGCAATTTGGCAACCGGCAATGTAATTAGCATGCCGAGTATTACTTGGAATGTGAATTGGAACGAAATCGCCAATAGATAAGACCATTTTACAATTTGGGCCCAAGTTAGAAGCAGAGCCTAAGGTGTAAATTATCGATAGTCCATATCTCGGAAACTATAAGAGATAATGAAATTTGGCAACCGGCAATGTAATTAGCATGCCGAATATTACTTGGAATGTGAATTGGAACGAAATCGCCAATAGATAAGACCATTTTACAATTTGGGCCCAAGTTAGAAGCAGAGCCTAAGGTGTAAATTATCGATAGTCCATATCTCGGAAACTATAAGAGATAATGCAATTTGGCAACCGGCAATGTAATTAGCATGCCGAATATTACTTGGAATGTGAATTGGAACGAAATCGCCAATAGATAAGACCATTTTACAATTTGGGCCCAAGTTAGAAGCAGAGCCTAAGGTGTAAATTATCGATAGTCCATATCTCGGAAACTATAAGAGATAATGCAATTTGGCAACCGGCAATGTAATTAGCATGCCGAATATTACTTGGAATGTGAATTGGAACGAAATCGCCAATAGGTAAGACCATTTTACAATTTGGGCTCAAGTTAGAAGCAGAGCCTAAGGTGTAAATTATCGATAGTCCATATCTCGGAAACTATAAGAGATAATTCAATTTGGCAACCGGCAATGTAATTAGCATGCCGAATATTACTTGGAATGTGAATTGGAACGAAATCGCCAATAGATAAGACCATTTTACAATTTGGGCCCAAGTTAGAAGCAGAGCCTAAGGTGTAAATTATCGATAGTCCATATCTCGGAAACTATAAGAGATAATGCAATTTGGCAACCGGCAATGTAATTAGCATGCCGAATATTACTTGGAATGTGAATTGGAACGAAATCGCCAATAGATAAAACCATTTTACAATTTGGGCCCAAGTTAGAAGCAGAGCCTAAGGTGTAAATTATCGATAGTCCATATCTCGGAAACTATACGAGATAATGAAATTTGGCAACCGGCAATGTAATTAGCATGCCGAATATTACTTGGAATGTGAATTGGAACGAAATCGCCAATAGGTAAGACCATTTTACAATTTGGGCCCAAGTTAGAAGCAGAGCCTAAGGTGTAAATTATCGATAGTCCATATCTCGGAAACTATAAGAGATAATGCAATTTGGCAACCGGCAATGTAATTAGCATGCCGAATATTACTTGGTGTGTGAATTGGAACGAAATCGCCAATAGATAAGACCATTTTACAATTTGGGCCCAAGTTAGAAGCAGAGCCTAAGGTGTAAATTATCGATAGTCCATATCTCGGAAACTATAAGAGATAATGCAATTTGGCAACCGGCAATGTAATTAGCATGCGGAATATTACTTGGAATGTGAATTGGAACGAAATCGCCAATAAATAAGACCATTTTACAATTTGGGCCCAAGTTAGAAGCAGAGCCTAAGGTGTAAATTATCGATAGTCCATATCTCGGAAACTATAAGAGATAATGCAATTTGGCAACCGGCAATGTAATTAGCATGCCGAATATTACTTGGAATGTGAATTGGAACGAAATCGCCAATAGATAAGACCATTTTACAATTTGGGCCCAAGTTAGAAGCAGAGCCTAAGCTGTAAATTATCGATAGTCCACATCTCGGAAACTATAAGAGATAATGCAATTTGGCAACCGGCAATGTAATTAGCATGCCGAATATTACTTGGAATGTGAATTGGAACGAAATCGCCAATAGGTAAGACCATTTTACAATTTGGGCCCAAGTTAGAAGCAGAGCCTAAGGTGTAAATTATCGATAGTCCATATCTCGGAAACTATAAGAGATAATTCAATTTGGCAACCGGCAATGTAATTAGCATGCCGAATATTACTTGGAATGTGAATTGGAACGAAATCGCCATTAGATAAGACCATTTTACAATTTGGGCCCAAATTAGAAGCAGAGCCTAAGGTGTAAATTATCGATAGTCCATATCTCGGAAACTATAAGAGATAATGCAATTTGGCAAACGGCAATGTAATTAGCATGCCGAATATTACTTGGAATGTGAATTGGAACGAAATCGCCAATAGATAAGACCATTTTACAATTTGGGAGCAAGTTAGAAGCAGAGCCTAAGGTGTAAATTATCGATAGTCCATATCTCGGAAACTATAAGAGATAATGCAATTTGGCAACCGGCAATGTAATTAGCATGCCGAATATTACTTGGAATGTGAATTGGAACGAAATCGCCAATAGATAAGACCATTTTACAATTTGGGCCCAAGTTAGAAGCAGAGCCTATGGTGTAAATTATCGATAGTCCATATCTCGGAAACTATAAGAGATAATGCAATTTGGCAACCGGCAATGTAATTAGCATGCCGAATATTACTTGGAATGTGAATTGGAACGAAATCGCCAATAGATAAGACCATTTTACAATTTGGGCCCAAGTTAGAAGCAGAGCCTAAGGTGTAAATTATCGATAGTCCATATCTCGGAAACTATAAGAGATAATGCAATTTGGCAACCGGCAATGTAATTAGCATGCCGAATATTACTTGGAATGTGAATTGGAACGAAATCGCCAATAGGTAAGACCATTTTACAATTTGGGCTCAAGTTAGAAGCAGAGCCTAAGGTGTAAATTATCGATAGTCCATATCTCGGAAACTATAAGAGATAATTCAATTTGGCAACCGGCAATGTAATTAGCATGCCGAATATTACTTGGAATGTGAATTGGAACGAAATCGCCAATAGATAAGACCATTTTACAATTTGGGCCCAAGTTAGAAGCAGAGCCTAAGGTGTAAATAATCGATAGTCCATATCTCGGAAACTATAAGAGATAATGCAATTTGGCAACCGGCAATGTAATTAGCATGCCGAATATTACTTGGAATGTGAATTGGAACGAAATCGCCAATAGGTAAGACCATTTTACAATTTGGGCCCAAGTTAGAAGCAGAGCCTAAGGTGTAAATTATCGATAGTCCATATCTCGGAAACTATAAGAGATAATGCAATTTGGCAACCGGCAATGTAATTAGCATGCCGAATATTACTTGGTGTGTGAATTGGAACGAAATCGCCAATAGATAAGACCATTTTACAATTTGGGCCCAAGTTAGAAGCAGAGCCTAAGGTGTAAATTATCGATAGACCATATCTCGGAAACTATAAGAGATAATGCAATTTGGCAACCGGCAATGTAATTAGCATGCGGAATATTACTTGGAATGTGAATTGGAACGAAATCGCCAATAGATAAGACCATTTTACAATTTGGGCCCAAGTTAGAAGCAGAGCCTAAGGTGTAAATTATCGATAGTCCATATCTCGGAGACTATAAGAGATAATGCAATTTGGCAACCGGCAATGTAATTAGCATGCCGAATATTACTTGGAATGTGAAGTGGAACGAAATCGCCAATAGATAAGACCATTTTACAATTTGGGCCCAAGTTAGAAGCAGAGCCTAAGCTGTAAATTATCGATAGTCCACATCTTGGAAACTATAAGAGATAATGCAATTTGGCAACCGGCAATGTAATTAGCATGCCGAATATTACTTGGAATGTGAATTGGAACGAAATCGCCAATAGGTAAGACCATTTTACAATTTGGGCCCAAGTTAGAAGCAGAGCCTAAGGTATAAATTATCGATAGTCCATATCTCGGAAACTATAAGAGATAATTCAATTTGGCAACCGGCAATGTAATTAGCATGCCGAATATTACTTGGAATGTGAATTGGAACGAAATCGCCATTAGATAAGACCATTTTACAATTTGGGCCCAAATTAGAAGCAGAGCCTAAGGTGTAAATTATCGATAGTCCATATCTCGGAAACTATAAGAGATAATGCAATTTGGCAAACGGCAATGTAATTAGCATGCCGAATATTACTTGGAATGTGAATTGGAACGAAATCGCCAATAGATAAGACCATTTTACAATTTGGGAGCAAGTTAGAAGCAGAGCCTAAGGTGTAAATTATCGATAGTCCATATCACGGAAACTATAAGAGATAATGCAATTTGGCAACCGGCAATGTAATTAGCATGCCGAATATTACTTGGAATGTGAATTGGAACGAAATCGCCAATAGATAAGACCATTTTACAATTTGGGCCCAAGTTAGAAGCAGAGCCTATGGTGTAAATTATCGATAGTCCATATCTCGGAAACTATAAGAGATAATGAAATTTGGCAACCGGCAATGTAATTAGCATGCCGAATATTACTTGGAATGTGAATTGGAACGAAATCGCCAATAGATAAGACCATTTTACAATTTGGGCCCAAGTTAGAAGCAGAGCCTAAGGTGTAAATTATCGATAGTCCATATCTCGGAAACTATAAGAGATAATGCAATTTGGCAACCGGCAATGTAATTAGCATGCCGAATATTACTTGGAATGTGAATTGGAACGAAATCGCCAATAGATAAGACCATTTTACAATTTGGGCCCAAGTTAGAAGCAGAGCCTAAGGTGTAAATTATCGATAGTCCATATCTCGGAAACTATAAGAGATAATGCAATTTGGCAACCGGCAATGTAATTAGCATGCCGAATATTACTTGGAATGTGAATTGGAACGAAATCGCCAATAGGTAAGACCATTTTACAATTTGGGCTCAAGTTAGAAGCAGAGCCTAAGGTGTAAATTATCGATAGTCCATATCTCGGAAACTATAAGAGATAATTCAATTTGGCAACCGGCAATGTAATTAGCATGCCGAATATTACTTGGAATGTGAATTGGAACGAAATCGCCAATAGATAAGACCATTTTACAATTTGGGCCCAAGTTAGAAGCAGAGCCTAAGGTGTAAATTATCGATAGTCCATATCTCGGAAACTATAAGAGATAATGCAATTTGGCAACCGGCAATGTAATTAGCATGCCGAATATTACTTGGAATGTGAATTGGAACGAAATCGCCAATAGATAAAACCATTTTAAAATTTGGGCCCAAGTTAGAAGCAGAGCCTAAGGTGTAAATTATCGATAGTCCATATCTCGGAAACTATACGAGATAATGCAATTTGGCAACCGGCAATGTAATTAGCATGCCGAATATTACTTGGAATGTGAATTGGAACGAAATCGCCAATAGGTAAGACCATTTTACAATTTGGGCCCAAGTTAGAAGCAGAGCCTAAGGTGTAAATTATCGATAGTCCATATCTCGGAAACTATAAGAGATAATGCAATTTGGCAACCGGCAATGTAATTAGCATGCCGAATATTACTTGGTGTGTGAATTGGAACGAAATCGCCAATAGATAAGACCATTTTACAATTTGGGCCCAAGTTAGAAGCAGAGCCTAAGGTGTAAATTATCGATAGTCCATATCTCGGAAACTATAAGAGATAATGCAATTTGGCAACCGGCAATGTAATTAGCATGCGGAATATTACTTGGAATGTGAATTGGAACGAAATCGCCAATAGATAAGACCATTTTACAATTTGGGCCCAAGTTAGAAGCAGAGCCTAAGGTGTAAATTATCGATAGTCCATATCTCGGAGACTATAAGAGATAATGCAATTTGGCAACCGGCAATGTAATTAGCATGCCGAATATTACTTGGAATGTGAAGTGGAACGAAATCGCCAATAGATAAGACCATTTTACAATTTGGGCCCAAGTTAGAAGCAGAGCCTAAGCTGTAAATTATCGATAGTCCACATCTTGGAAACTATAAGAGATAATGCAATTTGGCAACCGGCAATGTAATTAGCATGCCGAATATTACTTGGAATGTGAATTGGAACGAAATCGCCAATAGGTAAGACCATTTTACAATTTGGGCCCAAGTTAGAAGCAGAGCCTAAGGTATAAATTATCGATAGTCCATATCTCGGAAACTATAAGAGATAATTCAATTTGGCAACCGGCAATGTAATTAGCATGCCGAATATTACTTGGAATGTGAATTGGAACGAAATCGCCATTAGATAAGACCATTTTACAATTTGGGCCCAAATTAGAAGCAGAGCCTAAGGTGTAAATTATCGATAGTCCATATCTCGGAAACTATAAGAGATAATGCAATTTGGCAAACGGCAATGTAATTAGCATGCCGAATATTACTTGGAATGTGAATTGGAACGAAATCGCCAATAGATAAGACCATTTTACAATTTGGGAGCAAGTTAGAAGCAGAGCCTAAGGTGTAAATTATCGATAGTCCATATCTCGGAAACTATAAGAGATAATGCAATTTGGCAACCGGCAATGTAATTAGCATGCCGAATATTACTTGGAATGTGAATTGGAACGAAATCGCCAATAGATAAGACCATTTTACAATTTGGGCCCAAGTTAGAAGCAGAGCCTATGGTGTAAATTATCGATAGTCCATATCTCGGAAACTATAAGTGATAATGAAATTTGGCAACCGGCAATGTAATTAGCATGCCGAATATTACTTGGAATGTGAATTGGAACGAAATCGCCAATAGATAAGACCATTTTACAATTTGGGCCCAAGTTAGAAGCAGAGCCTAAGGTGTAAATTATCGATAGTCCATATCTCGGAAACTATAAGAGATAATGCAATTTGGCAACCGGCAATGTAATTAGCATGCCGAATATTACTTGGAATGTGAATTGGAACGAAATCGCCAATAGATAAGACCATTTTACAATTTGGGCCCAAGTTAGAAGCAGAGCCTAAGGTGTAAATTATCGATAGTCCATATCTCGGAAACTATAAGAGATAATGCAATTTGGCAACCGGCAATGTAATTAGCATGCCGAATATTACTTGGAATGTGAATTGGAACGAAATCGCCAATAGGTAAGACCATTTTACAATTTGGGCTCAAGTTAGAAGCAGAGCCTAAGGTGTAAATTATCGATAGTCCATATCTCGGAAACTATAAGAGATAATTCAATTTGGCAACCGGCAATGTAATTAGCATGCCGAATATTACTTGGAATGTGAATTGGAACGAAATCGCCAATAGATAAGACCATTTTACAATTTGGGCCCAAGTTAGAAGCAGAGCCTAAGGTGTAAATTATCGATAGTCCATATCTCGGAAACTATAAGAGATAATGCAATTTGGCAACCGGCAATGTAATTAGCATGCCGAATATTACTTGGAATGTGAATTGGAACGAAATCGCCAATAGATAAAACCATTTTACAATTTGGGCCCAAGTTAGAAGCAGAGCCTAAGGTGTAAATTATCGATAGTCCATATCTCGGAAACTATACGAGATAATGCAATTTGGCAACCGGCAATGTAATTAGCATGCCGAATATTACTTGGAATGTGAATTGGAACGAAATCGCCAATAGGTAAGACCATTTTACAATTTGGGCCCAAGTTAGAAGCAGAGCCTAAGGTGTAAATTATCGATAGTCCATATCTCGGAAACTATAAGAGATAATGCAATTTGGCAACCGGCAATGTAATTAGCATGCCGAATATTACTTGGTGTGTGAATTGGAACGAAATCGCCAATAGATAAGACCATTTTACAATTTGGGCCCAAGTTAGAAGCAGAGCCTAAGGTGTAAATTATCGATAGTCCATATCTCGGAAACTATAAGAGATAATGCAATTTGGCAACCGGCAATGTAATTAGCATGCGGAATATTACTTGGAATGTGAATTGGAACGAAATCGCCAATAAATAAGACCATTTTACAATTTGGGCCCAAGTTAGAAGCAGAGCCTAAGGTGTAAATTATCGATAGTCCATATCTCGGAAACTATAAGAGATAATGCAATTTGGCAACCGGCAATGTAATTAGCATGCCGAATATTACTTGGAATGTGAATTGGAACGAAATCGCCAATAGATAAGACCATTTTACAATTTGGGCCCAAGTTAGAAGCAGAGCCTAAGCTGTAAATTATCGATAGTCCACATCTCGGAAACTATAAGAGATAATGCAATTTGGCAACCGGCAATGTAATTAGCATGCCGAATATTACTTGGAATGTGAATTGGAACGAAATCGCCAATAGGTAAGACCATTTTACAATTTGGGCCCAAGTTAGAAACAGAGCCTAAGGTGTAAATTATCGATAGTCCATATCTCGGAAACTATAAGAGATAATTCAATTTGGCAACCGGCAATGTAATTAGCATGCCGAATATTACTTGGAATGTGAATTGGAACGAAATCGCCATTAGATAAGACCATTTTACAATTTGGGCCCAAATTAGAAGCAGAGCCTAAGGTGTAAATTATCGATAGTCCATATCTCGGAAACTATAAGAGATAATGCAATTTGGCAAACGGCAATGTAATTAGCATGCCGAATATTACTTGGAATGTGAATTGGAACGAAATCGCCAATAGATAAGACCATTTTACAATTTGGGAGCAAGTTAGAAGCAGAGCCTAAGGTGTAAATTATCGATAGTCCATATCTCGGAAACTATAAGAGATAATGCAATTTGGCAACCGGCAATGTAATTAGCATGCCGAATATTACTTGGAATGTGAATTGGAACGAAATCGCCAATAGATAAGACCATTTTACAATTTGGGCCCAAGTTAGAAGCAGAGCCTATGGTGTAAATTATCGATAGTCCATATCTCGGAAACTATAAGAGATAATGCAATTTGGCAACCGGCAATGTAATTAGCATGCCGAATATTACTTGGAATGTGAATTGGAACGAAATCGCCAATAGATAAGACCATTTTACAATTTGGGCCCAAGTTAGAAGCAGAGCCTAAGGTGTAAATTATCGATAGTCCATATCTCGGAAACTATAAGAGATAATGCAATTTGGCAACCGGCAATGTAATTAGCATGCCGAATATTACTTGGAATGTGAATTGGAACGAAATCGCCAATAGGTAAGACCATTTTACAATTTGGGCTCAAGTTAGAAGCAGAGCCTAAGGTGTAAATTATCGATAGTCCATATCTCGGAAACTATAAGAGATAATTCAATTTGGCAACCGGCAATGTAATTAGCATGCCGAATATTACTTGGAATGTGAATTGGAACGAAATCGCCAATAGATAAGACCATTTTACAATTTGGGCCCAAGTTAGAAGCAGAGCCTAAGGTGTAAATAATCGATAGTCCATATCTCGGAAACTATAAGAGATAATGCAATTTGGCAACCGGCAATGTAATTAGCATGCCGAATATTACTTGGAATGTGAATTGGAACGAAATCGCCAATAGGTAAGACCATTTTACAATTTGGGCCCAAGTTAGAAGCAGAGCCTAAGGTGTAAATTATCGATAGTCCATATCTCGGAAACTATAAGAGATAATGCAATTTGGCAACCGGCAATGTAATTAGCATGCCGAATATTACTTGGTGTGTGAATTGGAACGAAATCGCCAATAGATAAGACCATTTTACAATTTGGGCCCAAGTTAGAAGCAGAGCCTAAGGTGTAAATTATCGATAGTCCATATCTCGGAAACTATAAGAGATAATGCAATTTGGCAACCGGCAATGTAATTAGCATGCGGAATATTACTTGGAATGTGAATTGGAACGAAATCGCCAATAGATAAGACCATTTTACAATTTGGGCCCAAGTTAGAAGCAGAGCCTAAGGTGTAAATTATCAATAGTCCATATCTCGGAGACTATAAGAGATAATGCAATTTGGCAACCGGCAATGTAATTAGCATGCCGAATATTACTTGGAATGTGAAGTGGAACGAAATCGCCAATAGATAAGACCATTTTACAATTTGGGCCCAAGTTAGAAGCAGAGCCTAAGCTGTAAATTATCGATAGTCCACATCTTGGAAACTATAAGAGATAATGCAATTTGGCAACCGGCAATGTAATTAGCATGCCGAATATTACTTGGAATGTGAATTGGAACGAAATCGCCAATAGGTAAGACCATTTTACAATTTGGGCCCAAGTTAGAAGCAGAGCCTAAGGTATAAATTATCGATAGTCCATATCTCGGAAACTATAAGAGATAATTCAATTTGGCAACCGGCAATGTAATTAGCATGCCGAATATTACTTGGAATGTGAATTGGAACGAAATCGCCATTAGATAAGACCATTTTACAATTTGGGCCCAAATTAGAAGCAGAGCCTAAGGTGTAAATTATCGATAGTCCATATCTCGGAAACTATAAGAGATAATGCAATTTGGCAAACGGCAATGTAATTAGCATGCCGAATATTACTTGGAATGTGAATTGGAACGAAATCGCCAATAGGTAAGACCATTTTACAATTTGGGCCCAAGTTAGAAGCAGAGCCTAAGGTGTAAATTATCGATAGTCCATATCTCGGAAACTATAAGAGATAATGCAATTTGGCAACCGGCAATGTAATTAGCATGCCGAATATTACTTGGTGTGTGAATTGGAACGAAATCGCCAATAGATAAGACCATTTTACAATTTGGGCCCAAGTTAGAAGCAGAGCCTAAGGTGTAAATTATCGATAGTCCATATCTCGGAAACTATAAGAGATAATGCAATTTGGCAACCGGCAATGTAATTAGCATGCGGAATATTACTTGGAATGTGAATTGGAACGAAATCGCCAATAAATAAGACCATTTTACAATTTGGGCCCAAGTTAGAAGCAGAGCCTAAGGTGTAAATTATCGATAGTCCATATCTCGGAAACTATAAGAGATAATGCAATTTGGCAACCGGCAATGTAATTAGCATGCCGAATATTACTTGGAATGTGAATTGGAACGAAATCGCCAATAGATAAGACCATTTTACAATTTGGGCCCAAGTTAGAAGCAGAGCCTAAGCTGTAAATTATCGATAGTCCACATCTCGGAAACTATAAGAGATAATGCAATTTGGCAACCGGCAATGTAATTAGCATGCCGAATATTACTTGGAATGTGAATTGGAACGAAATCGCCAATAGGTAAGACCATTTTACAATTTGGGCCCAAGTTAGAAACAGAGCCTAAGGTGTAAATTATCGATAGTCCATATCTCGGAAACTATAAGAGATAATTCAATTTGGCAACCGGCAATGTAATTAGCATGCCGAATATTACTTGGAATGTGAATTGGAACGAAATCGCCATTAGATAAGACCATTTTACAATTTGGGCCCAAATTAGAAGCAGAGCCTAAGGTGTAAATTATCGATAGTCCATATCTCGGAAACTATAAGAGATAATGCAATTTGGCAAACGGCAATGTAATTAGCATGCCGAATATTACTTGGAATGTGAATTGGAACGAAATCGCCAATAGATAAGACCATTTTACAATTTGGGAGCAAGTTAGAAGCAGAGCCTAAGGTGTAAATTATCGATAGTCCATATCTCGGAAACTATAAGAGATAATGCAATTTGGCAACCGGCAATGTAATTAGCATGCCGAATATTACTTGGAATGTGAATTGGAACGAAATCGCCAATAGATAAGACCATTTTACAATTTGGGCCCAAGTTAGAAGCAGAGCCTATGGTGTAAATTATCGATAGTCCATATCTCGGAAACTATAAGAGATAATGCAATTTGGCAACCGGCAATGTAATTAGCATGCCGAATATTACTTGGAATGTGAATTGGAACGAAATCGCCAATAGATAAGACCATTTTACAATTTGGGCCCAAGTTAGAAGCAGAGCCTAAGGTGTAAATTATCGATAGTCCATATCTCGGAAACTATAAGAGATAATGCAATTTGGCAACCGGCAATGTAATTAGCATGCCGAATATTACTTGGAATGTGAATTGGAACGAAATCGCCAATAGGTAAGACCATTTTACAATTTGGGCTCAAGTTAGAAGCAGAGCCTAAGGTGTAAATTATCGATAGTCCATATCTCGGAAACTATAAGAGATAATTCAATTTGGCAACCGGCAATGTAATTAGCATGCCGAATATTACTTGGAATGTGAATTGGAACGAAATCGCCAATAGATAAGACCATTTTACAATTTGGGCCCAAGTTAGAAGCAGAGCCTAAGGTGTAAATAATCGATAGTCCATATCTCGGAAACTATAAGAGATAATGCAATTTGGCAACCGGCAATGTAATTAGCATGCCGAATATTACTTGGAATGTGAATTGGAACGAAATCGCCAATAGGTAAGACCATTTTACAATTTGGGCCCAAGTTAGAAGCAGAGCCTAAGGTGTAAATTATCGATAGTCCATATCTCGGAAACTATAAGAGATAATGCAATTTGGCAACCGGCAATGTAATTAGCATGCCGAATATTACTTGGTGTGTGAATTGGAACGAAATCGCCAATAGATAAGACCATTTTACAATTTGGGCCCAAGTTAGAAGCAGAGCCTAAGGTGTAAATTATCGATAGTCCATATCTCGGAAACTATAAGAGATAATGCAATTTGGCAACCGGCAATGTAATTAGCATGCGGAATATTACTTGGAATGTGAATTGGAACGAAATCGCCAATAGATAAGACCATTTTACAATTTGGGCCCAAGTTAGAAGCAGAGCCTAAGGTGTAAATTATCGATAGTCCATATCTCGGAGACTATAAGAGATAATGCAATTTGGCAACCGGCAATGTAATTAGCATGCCGAATATTACTTGGAATGTGAAGTGGAACGAAATCGCCAATAGATAAGACCATTTTACAATTTGGGCCCAAGTTAGAAGCAGAGCCTAAGCTGTAAATTATCGATAGTCCACATCTTGGAAACTATAAGAGATAATGCAATTTGGCAACCGGCAATGTAATTAGCATGCCGAATATTACTTGGAATGTGAATTGGAACGAAATCGCCAATAGGTAAGACCATTTTACAATTTGGGCCCAAGTTAGAAGCAGAGCCTAAGGTATAAATTATCGATAGTCCATATCTCGGAAACTATAAGAGATAATTCAATTTGGCAACCGGCAATGTAATTAGCATGCCGAATATTACTTGGAATGTGAATTGGAACGAAATCGCCATTAGATAAGACCATTTTACAATTTGGGCCCAAATTAGAAGCAGAGCCTAAGGTGTAAATTATCGATAGTCCATATCTCGGAAACTATAAGAGATAATGCAATTTGGCAAACGGCAATGTAATTAGCATGCCGAATATTACTTGGAATGTGAATTGGAACGAAATCGCCAATAGATAAGACCATTTTACAATTTGGGAGCAAGTTAGAAGCAGAGCCTAAGGTGTAAATTATCGATAGTCCATATCTCGGAAACTATAAGAGATAATGCAATTTGGCAACCGGCAATGTAATTAGCATGCCGAATATTACTTGGAATGTGAATTGGAACGAAATCGCCAATAGATAAGACCATTTTACAATTTGGGCCCAAGTTAGAAGCAGAGCCTATGGTGTAAATTATCGATAGTCCATATCTCGGAAACTATAAGAGATAATGCAATTTGGCAACCGGCAATGTAATTAGCATGCCGAATATTACTTGGAATGTGAATTGGAACGAAATCGCCAATAGATAAGACCATTTTACAATTTGGGCCCAAGTTAGAAGCAGAGCCTAAGGTGTAAATTATCGATAGTCCATATCTCGGAAACTATAAGAGATAATGCAATTTCGCAACAGGCAATGTAATTAGCATGCCGTATATTACTTGGAATGTGAATTGGAACGAAATCGCCAATAGATAAGACCATTTTACAATTTGGGCCCAAGTTAGAAGCAGAGCCTAAGGTGTAAATTATTGATAGTCCATATCTCGGAAACTATAAGAGATAATGCAATTTCGCAACCGGCAATGTAATTAGCATGCCGAATATCACTTGGAATGTGAATTGGGACGAAATCGCCAATAGATAAGACCATTTTACAATTTGGGCCCAAGTTAGAAGCAGAGCCTAAGGTGTAAATTATCGATAG